>NW_021831908.1:22500-34715 GCF_006345805.1 Octopus sinensis | reverse complement strand
AAACATATAAATGTGTTGGCAGAAACGTTAGCACGCCGGGCGAAATGTGTAGCCGTATTTCGTCTGCCGTTACGTTCTGAGTTCAAATTCCGCCGAGGTCGACTTTGCCTTTCATCCTTTCGGGATCGATAAATAAAGTACCAGTTTCGTATTGGGGTCGATGTAATCGACTTAATTCGTTTGTCTGTCCTTGTTTGTCACCTCTATGTTTAGCCTCCTTGTGGGCAATAAAGAAATATACTCTTACTTTTTTACTCTTTTACTTGTTTCAGTCATTTGACTGCGGCCATGCTGGGGCACCGCCTTTTTAGTCGAGCAAATCGACCCCAGGACTTATTCTTTGTAAGCCCAGTACTTATACTATCGGTCTCTTTTGCCGAACCGCTAAGTGACGGGGACGTAAACACACCAGCATCGGTTGTCAAGCAATGCTAGGGGGACAAACACACACACACACAAACACAAACACATTCACTTATATATATATATATATATATATATATATATATATACATAAATACGACAGGCTTCTTTCAGTTTCCGTCTACCAAATCCACTCACAAGGCATTGGTCGGCCCGGGGCTATAGCAGAAGACACTTGCCCAAGATGCCACGCAGTGGGACTGAACCCGGAACCATCTGGCTGGTTAGCAAGCTACTTACCACACAGCCACTCCGGCACCTATGACTTCCACATTAAATATATATTTAAAAATTGATGAATCATCTAAGTATAAATTAAAAATTTTCAAAATTGTTTTTTTTCACAAAATATGGCCGGAATGCTAGCGACTACACCTTGATTTTACCATGGGTGGGATTAAGTAGGGACAGTCATTCCCAACTTCCTCACGACATCCTTCCATCTTTTCTCATATACTTTGCGACAGGTGTCTCCTCTCCAGCCCTATCTTGCTCTTCAGGTGGTACCTGAAGTAGTATAGCAAACCAGGGCCGGAGATGAAGGATCCTGTCACGATTCCTTGCACTCTTGTTCTCCATGTACACTCTTTCATTACTGCGACCGTAGAAGGATCCTGTCACGATTCCTTGCATTCTTGTTCTCCATGTACACTCTTCATTACTGCAACCGTAGAAGGATCCTGTCACGATTCTTGCACTCTTTTTCTCCATGTACACTCTTTCATTACTGCAACCGTAGAAGGATCCTGTCACGATTCTTGCACTCTTGTTCTCCATGTACACTCTTTCATTACTGCAACCGTAGAAGGATCCTGTCACGATTCTTGCATTCTTGTTCTCCATGTACACTCTTTCATTACTGCACCGTAGAAGGATCCTGTCACGATTCCTTGCACTCTTGTTCTCCATGTACACTCTTTCATTACTGCAACCGTAGAAGGATCCTGTCACGATTCCTTGCATTCTTGTTCTCCATGTACACTCTTTCATTACTGCAACCGTAGAAGGATCCTGTCACGATTCCTTGCATTCTTGTTCTCCATGTACACTCTTTCATTACTGCAACCGTAGAAGGATCCTGTCACGATTCCTTGCATTCTTGTTCTCCATGTACACTCTTTCATTACTGCAACCGTAGAAGGATCCTGTCACGATTCCTTGCACTCTTGTTCTCCATGTACACTCTTTCATTACTACTGCAACCGTAGAAGATCCTGTCACGATTCCTTGCACTCTTGTTCTCCATGTACCTCTTTCATTACTGCAACCGTAGAAGGATCCTGTCACGATTCCTTGCACTCTTGTTCTCCATGTACACTCTTTCATTACTGCGACCGTAGAAGGATCCTGTCACGATTCCTTGCACTCTTGTTCTCCATGTACACTCTTTCATTACTGCGACCGTAGAAGGATCCTGTCACGATTCCTTGCACTCTTGTTCTCCATGTACACTCTTTCATTACTGCAACCGTAGAAGGATCCTGTCACGATTCCTTGCACTCTTGTTCTCCATGTACACTCTTTCATTACTGCAACCGTAGAAGGATCCTGTCACGATTCCTTGCACTCTTGTTCTCCATGTACACTCTTTCATTACTGCAACCGTAGAAGGATCCTGTCACGATTCCTTGCACTCTTGTTCTCCATGTACACTCTTCATTACATTACTGCAACCGTAGAAGGATCCTGTCACGATTCCTTGCACTCTTGTTCTCCATGTACACTCTTTCATTACTGCAACCGTAGAAGGATCCTGTCACGATTCCTTGCATTCTTGTTCTCCATGTACACTCTTTCATTACTGCAACGTAGAAGGATCCTGTCACGATTCCTTGCACTCTTGTTCTCCATGTACACTCTCTTTCATTACTGCAACCGTAGAAGGATCCTGTCACGATTCCTTGCACTCTTGTTCTCCATGTACACTCTTTCATTACTGCAACCGTAGAAGGATCCTGTCACGATTCCTTGCACTCTTGTTCTCCATGCATACCCTTTCGTTACTGCGACCGTACTCAGAAAACATGCCTCACCTTCCTTTGATAGTTCGGTTGGCGGTACAATCTTTGTCACAGACTCAACTGATAGCTGTACTCTTCCCAGGTGCGACAACACGTGTTCTACGTAAATTATCAAGCCCGAAAGCTCCGGACATTGTACAAGAGCGTGCAGGACAATTTCCTTGTCCTGCCCGCACCTTGGGCATGCCGGTGGCACTGATATTCCGTGCCTGGACAATTTATCGCGGACAGGTAACGCATCCCTGTAACATCGCCAGGTCAGGGATCTTTGGTAATTATCCAGACACCCTGATCTGCAGGTTTTTTGAAACAGGTTGGCTAGCTGGTTCTCATCGAACCCCAGAGCGTGGCAGCAAGAGCAACGATAGGTGTGGAAACGGAGTAGTTGGCGGTAGCGGTGGTAATAGTGATAGTAGTATTAACGAAAGTGGCTACAACCCCCCCCCCACCAGTAACTACAAAAATAAGACTTCTTTCGCAGGTGCCGCTGCCGCTACATCAAAAAAGATTTTCTCCCCTCACCCGAGAGGACAAAGCCTTTAAACTGGCGAACGCAGATGAATTTTTAAAATATCGATGGGAGGAGGGCAAAGCGGTCTCTATCACCTGAATGGTTAGCAGTTACAGCCAGAAAAATAGTGACGTACCGCTGCATTAGCCGTAAGTCCAAACGGCTTGAAACGGCAACGAACGTCCAAATAGAAAAGTCCCTACACGATATATGGTTGGACATCGGTCATATATCAAGGGCAAAGAAGTTCGGCGGGGTGGAAGTTTTATTTAAAATTGAGGCCCTGGTAATTCGACATTCGGTGTCCGCATGCTGCAAAGAGGAATTCGTGCTCTTCCCTATGAATATAGGAAGAAGGGCGATAAAAATGATCATACAGAGGGTGCCACCAGACCTAGATTTGTGGTGGGTACTCGCTTGTATAGTAATCAAGAGTGACAATCTCCTGGAGGTCAAGAGATAAAAAAAGGAGACTAGACAGGGATCACACTGGAGGTGCTACTCCATGTAAAGTTAAACCATATGGAGAGGATCCCTGACCTGATCTCCCTGCCGAATGGAACTGAGTTGAGAGTGATTGTAGAGGGTAGATGTCGGAGATGCCATGTCTGTAGCAGAACAAATCATTTACGGGCGTCCACAAAACAAAACAAGAGAGAAGAGAGGAAGGCCCCATCGCTCATGTCACAGCTATTTCCACAACAATATTATCTACAGGAAGAAAAAAAAAGGAGTGAGGCAACATCAGCATCTCAAGACAGAACAACAGCAGTGGCTCTATCTGAGGCGGAAGGACCGGCGGTAGTAGCAAGAGAAGGGGCATTATCAGAAACAGTAGCAGCAGCAGCGGTAGCAGCAATAACAACCGCTCCGATAGCACCACCACGACCGTCACCACCAAAATTGACAAAACCTTCAACAGAGAGGACCACTCAGAGCTTTCCTTAACTCAGCTCTCCATCTCCCTCTCTCTTAAACACACATTCACACATAAACACCCACACAAACATAAGAACACAGCCACCGTTATCGGGGACGGACTATACAAATTCTGATTGCTACATGCCTCGAAGTGAAGACGAAGAAGAACTATAAAAGCCTAAAAATTAAGAAGAATGCGCAAGAGTAAAACATCCGGCCTCACACCAATACACACATCGGACAACACAGAAAATGTGCGCACAACAAATACAGTCACACAGGTCAACAACACCTTCAGCTCCACAACTGTTGACACAACAAAAGCTATGAACGCCAACATAACCAACACCACCACTACTCCACCTCATCCCCAAAAGAAAGCTTTCTGAAGAACTGATAAATTTACAGACACCAAATTTTGTGCATGTGAGGAGAGCATACAAAGATCTCACAGCCCTCATAACTCGAAATAAAGGGTATACAGTGACAATTTTGTAGAAACCATGCCTAATTCAACAAAAAGAAGGCCAGAAATGGATTTTCCGTGTCATTTTGCATATAAAAATGGCCACAGATCTCTTGTACTTTTTTGAGTTTTGCACAGTGCCATCCAGCCCCGGAGACTTCTCCCTTGTAGAGCCCGTCATTGCGTTCAGTATGTCTTCAGCTGTTATCGGCATTTGGAAGACCTCCACATCCCCTGGTCAAAAGGCGCAGCATACTGTCGAGGTACGAAGTGAAATCTACCTCCATCTCCGACACACCATGCGCCCCGAACAGTTTGGCAAAGTGCCGCTGAAATTTCGTACAAATCTTCTTGGATTCGTGTAGATATAATGATTTCAAATTTTGGCACGGGCCAGCAGGTTTCGGAGCAGCAGGTAAACCGATTACATCGATCTCAGTTGGGCTACTGGTATCTCGCTTCACACCACAAATACGAAAAAGATAAAGGGAAGACTTTAAAAGGCCAGCAATCCTGTCATCAAACAGTACAACTACCAAAGCATTACAAACAACAGCAGCAGCAGCAGCAGCAGCAGCAGCAGCAGCAGCAGCAGCAGCAGCAACGGCAGCAGCAGCAGCAGCAGCAGCAGCAACAACAACAACAACAACAACAACAACAACAGCTACAACAACAACAACAACGTTTCATGTATTTATGATAAATTTATGATAAATTGTATTGCGTAAGAGTAGCAAAGTTAAGGGGAAATAACTCTGCAGCAAAGACAGTCGGGCTCAGTTTTAAGTAATCTCCCTTACACTGTATGAATTTGGCCTATGTTGCTTGCGCTTGTATTTTATACGTGTGTGTGTGCGCGCGCGCGTGTGTGAGTGCGTATGATGGGGACAGGCGATGCTAGGAGGTTCCGAAAAGATGAATTAACATTGCAGCATCCCATTTTATTTATCCCCAAATTATCTTCGTTTCTGGGAAATAAGTTAATCTTGATTTAGTTTTCCCGGTTTTATAGGGAATATTTCAAGTTAATAAGCATCAAATTCTGACTCCAGCAAGCAACTATGACTCCAGCATGTAACTGTGACTCCAGTATGCAGCTGTGACTCCAGCATGCAACTATGACTCCAGCATGAAAATTTGATTCCAGTTTCATTTGTGACTCCTACATAAGGCTGTGACTCAAGCATGCATCTTGACTCCAGCATGCAACTCGACTCCAACTTTCAATTTGACTCCAGCATGCAACTTGACTTCAGCTTTCAACTTGACTCCAGTCATAGTTGAGCTGGAGTCATAGTTGCTTGCTGGAGTCACAATTTGATGCTTATTAAATTGAAATATTCCCTATAAAACAGGGAATACTAAATCAAGACTCCAGCTGGCCCGTGCCTAAATTTGAAATCAATATATCTTTAGACTATGAAACGCCACTGGTTTCGGCAATTTGACTTCAACACCACAACGAAAATTTATGAGGGAAAGAGGCGCAATGGTCCAGTGGTTAGGGCAGCGAACTCGCGGTAGGAGGATCGCGGTTTCAATTCCCAGACCGGGCGTTGTGTGTGTTTATTGAGCGAAAACACCTAAAGCTCCACGAGGCTCCGGCAGGGGGTGCTGGCGACCCCTGTTTTGCTCATTCGCTCCAACTTTCTCTCACTCTTTCTTCCTGTTTCTTGTCCCCGACTTCCTACGTAACCGCTGAGCCTGGATGCGTATTCATCCATCCGTCGATGCTCTCGGTGTCGGGGGTTGACCTGCTTTCTCTTCTGTGGGTCTTACCAATAGCAAAGGACCCCGTTTCGGACTTCTCCCGCTACAGAGGCGCGATCTTGCGAGCTCTGGGACGAAGACCGCTTCGCTCAACAAACAAACAAACAAACAAACAGAGCGCCGTATGCTAAAATTTAGCCATTTTATAAAGAGAGATTGACAAAATATCAACTGAAATTGTATAAACTGATGCCGGTAACAACAAAAAAATATCGTTTGGCCGTAGAACAGTGACTGGGACCTGAACAAAAACAAATTGAAAAGGTCGAACGACCAAGTTGAAGCACAAAAGATTACATTGAATTGAAGTACAGAATACTATTTTTACTCTTTAACTTGTTTCAGTCATTTGACTGCAGCCATGCTGGAGCACCGACTTTAGTCGAGCAAATCGACCCCAGGACTTATTCTTTGTAAGCCCAGTACTTATTCTATCGGTCTCTTTTGCCGAACCGCTAAGTGACGGGGAAGTAAACACACCAGCATCGGTTGTCAGGCAATGCTAGGGGGACAAACATACACACACATATATATATATACATACATATATACGACGGGCTTCTTTCAGTTTCCGTCTACCAAATCCACTCACAAGGCTTTGGTTGGCCCGAGGCTATAGTAGAAGACACTTGCCCAAGATGCCACGCAGTGGGACTGAACCCGGAACCATGTGGTTGGTAAGCAAGCTACTTACCACACAGCCACTCCTGCATGGATATTTACCAATTATTATGGACATTTTTTATTAGTGCTAACCTCTTCTTTTAATAAAGACTTTTCCATTTATCGATGGTTAAAAGCGTAAAAGGGACGAAGCTCGAAATCTGAACAATGGTGAATATTACAGAAAATGTAATATGAAATATAATTGTTCTATGTCTTTTTTTTTAATCTTTTACTTGTTTCACTCATTTGAGTACGGCTATGCTGGGGTACCGTATCGACGGGTTTAGTCGAATAAATCGGCCCCGGTACTTATTTTTTAATGCTTTGTACTATTTCCATCGATTTCTTTTGCCAATTCGTTTAAGTTACGGGAACGTAAACAAGTCAACATAAATACATAAACAGACAGACAGACACGCACACACATACACACACACACACACACACGCACACACACACACATGGACATACATACACACACACAGAGGACAGGTATATACATATACATAGACACACACACACACACATACACACAGATGTACACACACATATATAAATACAAGGGTTGGATAAATTAATGGAAACACCTAGCATCATAGCATCATAATTTTGAAGTCAAAAGCTTGTTATGATTTTTGATTTATTATTAGGATTGCTTAATATGTTTTGCTAAAATTGCAGTCTCTTTTCAGATATCATCAGAAAAAGATAATTAAAATTCATTAAAATGACAGATCTATCGGACTTTCAAAGCGGTCAAATTGTTGGTGCTCGTATGGCAGGTGCTAGTGTAACAGAAACAACCGAAATGCTTGGTGTATCAAGAAGTATTGTCTCGAAAGTAATGACACCCTTCGAGAAAGAGGGAAAAACCACCTCGTCGAAACAAAATATCGGAAGAAAATCAAAACTTTCAGATAGGGACCGTCGGACTCTTACACGAATTATTAGAAAGGATCACAAAAGTGTAGTTCCCAAAATTATTGCAGATCTTAAAGACTACCTCGAGAACCCAGTTTCCGCAAAAACTGGTTGCCGGGAGCTGCAACAAAGCCGGATTTCACGGGCGGGCTGCAATCAGAAAAGCACTACTTTCAAAACAAACGTTGTAAAGCGTTTAGAGTAAAGTAAAAACCTACAGAATTGGTCCCCAGAGTAGTAGAAGAATGTTATTTTCTCGGACGAGTCATCCTTTACTTAATTTCCGACCACCGGCCGAGTATACGTGTGAAGACAGTCAAAAGAAGCATTTAACCTAGACTGCCTTCTTCCAACTGTTAAATAGTTGGAGGATCTGTGCTGATATTGGTGGGTGGGGTGGGTGGTTATATCTTGGAAATCCGCCGGCCCAATGGTTTCCCTTCATGGCAGAAATAATAGTCAAGACTATTTAAGCATTTTATCTGATCAAATTCATCCTATGGTTGCAGAACTGTTTCTGGAGGGGATTGCAATCTTTCAGGATGATAATGCACCAATTCACACAGTTAAAGTTGTTACTGAATGACACGAGGAACATTCTAGTGAAGTTGAATATCTTATCTGGCTACCACAGTGCCCAGATCTCAGCATTATTGAACATTTGTGGTACATTTTAGAAAAACAATTAAGGAATCGATATCCTCCACCGTCATCACTACAAGAACTGGAGACTGTTTTAGCTTAAGAATGGACCAAAATTCATTTGGAAGCAATTCACACTTCGTACAAGTCCATACCTCATAGAATTCAAGGTGTAATTACTGCCAAGGGCGGTCCTACCCCATATTAAAATACATTTGTTTGAAATTTTAGGTGCTTCCATTATTTTGTCCAACCCCTGTATATATAACGGGCTTAAGTACAGTTTCCGCCTACCACATTATATCTCTAGGCATTGGTCGGATCAAGGCTGGAGTAAAAGATGCTTGTCGCGCAGTGGGACTGAACCTGAAACCACGTGGTTGTTAAGCGAGCTTCTTAACAGAACCAAGCCTGCACCTATATTACTCTTTACTCTTTTACTCTTTTATTCTTTTACTTGTTTCAGTCATTTGACTGCGGCCATGCTGGAGCACCGCCTTTAGTCGAGCAAATCGAGCCCGGAACTTATTCTTTGTAACCCTAGTACTTATTCTATCGGTCTCTTTTGCCGAACCGCTAAGTGACGGGGACGTAAACACACCAGCATCGGTTGTCAAGCAACGCTAGGGGGACAAACACAGACACACAAACATCACACATATACACATATATATACATATATACGACAGGCTTCTTTCAGTTTCCGTCTTCCAAATCCACTCACAAGGCATTGGTCGGCCCGGGGCTATAGTAGAAGACACTTGCCCAAGATGCCACGCAGTGGGACTGAACCCGGAAGCATGTGGTTGGTTAGCAAGCTACTTACCACACAGCCACTCCTGCGCCTATGTTTATATATTTTAGGTTAGATTTTAACCTTCTAAACAGTTATCTTGTTATTGTTGTTGCCTTTGGTCAACTCTTATATAGTACACCATTGACAAAGAGTGTCCAAGCAGTGGTCATCTAGTCTTCTTTCGCTCATATATATTGCTTCTAGAGCTGAACTGGCAGAGCAATACAGAAACCAAGGCTGGCAGGCAGGCACGTTGCATGGTAATTGAAGTGGACTGGAGGGTGCTGTGTGGGTGCTCACTCAGCAAAGCTCTGACTGGGCTTGAAGTTACTGACGAAAATCCCATTACACTGAATAACAAAATTTTTATCTTTGGGTAGCAACTGTTATTTCCTATTTGCTTACACCTTGAAAGTATAAAAAATGGCGGATCTTTTCGGTTTGTACGGCTGTTTTTTCTAGCGGTGTCATATGAAATTGTCACCCATAATTATGACCCTAGTATCGATCTATTGCATTTTAATGTATTTTAGGGTTAAGGTTAGGGTTAGGGTGGGGGAAGGGTATCTTTTTTTCTTCACAAATGTAAATAAACGCAATCTGTTTCTTAAACGAGGGACATATTCATACGGCACAGAATGTTGTTTACCTCAATAGATGTCAGTAGTTGGTTGAAATTGCAGAAATTGAAGAAAAAAACAACAAATATCTTACAAACAATAAAATTTTCTCAATAAAGCCAGAGAAAAAGATGTTTTATAAACACATTCTACCAGTATACGAAGTTTAAACTTTTTTAGTTACCTAGAAATTATGTTAAAAACTGCCGTTCAAACCGAAAGGATCCAAAATGACTAATATCTCCTTCAAACTTTACTTTTGTTACAATATCTATTCAAACCCAAAAGAATCCCTCTTAACACATGGCGATAATCTTCTCCACTGCTCATGATCAGAGATGCAGATATCGTCAGCCATTAAGGAACATGCTCAGATGGTTAAGACCAAGCATCTGAAAAGCAAATCTGTGGTATTGAAAGAATATTTGCTATAACAACATTTCTGCTTCAGCAAGTCAGAGCTGAATCTGGCTGAAATGTAAGGGAAAATTGGTGAGTTTCAGCAAAATTTGAAGGAGATGGAAGCCATTTCCTTTGATTTCTAAATAGAAGCAAATATGAAATTGTTGTGGAAGGATTCCGACCCCCCCCCATATGATTAATAGTGGACCGAAACATTTCTATTACATAGACAACGGACGGGTCGTCAGGCAGTTCGTGTTGGTAGCAGACACTGTGTGCTTTTGATATAGAATGTTGAGTCTCGTGTAATAGCAATAGTAGCGCGTCGTGTATATACATTCTTCCCACTGCTTCAATATAACATATATTCAATACAAAAGGCAGCGAGCAGGCAGAAACGTTAGCGCGCCGGGCTAAATGCTTAGCGGTATTTCATCTGTCGTTACGTTCTGAGTTCAAATTCCGTCGAGGTCGACTTTGCCTTTCATCCTTTCGGGGTCGATGAATTAAGGATCAGTTACGCACTGGGGTCGATGTAATCGACTTAATCCATTTGTCTGTCCTTGTTTGTCCTCTCTGTGTTTGGCCCCTTGTGGGTAGTAAAGAAATAGGTATTTTGTCTGTCGTTACGTTCTGAGTTCAAATTCCGCCGAGGTTGACTTTACCTTTCATCCTTTCGGGGTCGATGAATTAAGGACCAGTTACGCACTGGGGTCGATGTAATCGACTTAATCCGTTTGTCTGTCCTTGTTTGTCCTCTCTGTGTTTGGCCCCTTGTGGGTAGTAAAGAAATAGGTATTTCGTCTGTCGTTACGTTCTGAGTTCAAATTCCGCCGAGGTCGACTTTGCCTTTCATCCTTTCGGGGTCGATGAATTAAGGACCAGTTACGCACTGGGGTCGATATAATCGACTTAATCCGTTTGTCTGTCCTTGTTTGTCCCCTCTATGTTTAGCCCCTTGTGGGCAGTAAATAAATATATATTATATATCCAATACAAAGGTATAAAAGTGGCAACGAATTGTTCAAGGCTTGAGTTGGACGTTTAAAAAGGATTTTGGTACGAAACCACAGAAAAAATTCCTATAAGGTGGAAAACTTATTGGCCTCCGTGGTGTAGTTACAACAGAAACTACAGCAGCACCAGCTTCAACTAAAACAGCAACAACAAAACCAACAGTGACTGGGATTAATGTGAAAGAAGTCTGAAAATACTTCAGGTTCGTACTCGCTAGATAGCGTAGCAAACTGAATTAAAGAATTCAACTATAATCCAGAAGAAGGGATTACCTTCTCTGCATATTTTCGTAGAAATCTTTAAAGAAGAGTGTAAAAGTTGGTACGGCGAGAAAAACATACGATTACTTTTAAGAAAGTTATCCCCTGTTGAACACGAAAAATATAGTAATTATATTCTGCCGAAGAGGCCAGGTGAGATTTGTTTTGGTGAAACAATACTTTATCGAAAATTTCCAGTGAGAGAAGCACCCTGTTCAATACTCGCTGGCAATGTTTAAATTTGTTATAAAAGATGATGAAAATTTCGTCACCTATGCCGGAGTGGTTAAAGAGAGTGTGAGACATTAAAATTGAATGAGTTGACCCCGGACACGGCCAAGTTTTTAATTTTATTAAAGGGCTTACTGCAAGCAAAGATTCAGATATACGTTCCCGGATATTAACAAAATTAGAACAGGACCAAAATTTAACTCTGCAGGCTGTAGCAGAAGAATGTTGGAAGATTATTAATTTACGTCATAACGCAAATAACACTGAAGAGAAAGATTGTTCTCAGATTCAAGCATGTCGACCAGTAACGAATAAGAAAATAGACAAAAAAAGAAAGAAGAAAAATCAAGACCGAATCCATGTTATGGGAGCGGTGGACTACATTTTAAAAATAACTGTACGTTTAAAAATCTAAAATGCTACAAGTGTGGTAAAATCTGTCTGTCTGTGTGAATCCCTAAAACTTGAGAACTACACAACCACTTTCATTCAAATTTTACACATGCCTTACTTAGGGTCCATGTAGAGCCATGGGCAAAAAAACCCTT
>NW_021831908.1:7500-15000 GCF_006345805.1 Octopus sinensis | reverse complement strand
CCTGTGCCTATATAGGATTTTGGTGAATATCTTGAAAAACTTTTCAAAAGATTTTGATGAAAATTTTGAAATACTATATGGCCTATATAGGCACAATTGGGCCTATATAGCAATACCTGCGCCTATATAGATTCTGGTGCACCTTTTGAAAAAATTTTTAAAGGTATTTGATTAAAATTTTGAAAAACATTTCAAAGGATTTTGAAATGCTTTTTAAAACTTTCATAAAAATTCTTTGAAATGGTTTTCAAAATTTTCAACAAAATTCTATATAGGTGCAGGAGATGCTATATAGGCCCATGGGTGCATATAGAGGCTATATAGGAGAAAGGGTTTCTATATAGTTTTGAAAGATTTTCATCAAAACCCTTAAAAATCTTTTTCAAAATTTTCATAAAAATCCTTTGAAAAATTTGTTCAAAATTCTCACCAAAATCTATATAGGCGCAGGAGTTCCTATATAGTTCCAGGGATGCCTATATACGCCAGGGGCTGTCTATAGGCTTAGTGGTGCCTATATAGGCTATAAAGTTTTTCAAAGTTTTCATAAAAATTCTCCGAAAAGATTTTCAAAATTTTCACCAAAAATACTATATAGGCGCAGTACGATATATAGGCCCAGGGATGCCTATGTAGATTATATAGGCCAAAGAGTGCCTATGTAGGCTATATAGGACCAGAGTTTTCTATATAGCTTTGAAAAATATATATATACGACGGGCTTCTTTCAGTTTCCGTCTACCAAATCCACTCACAAGGCTTTGGTGGGCCCGAGTCTATAGTAGAAGATACTTGCCCAAGGTGCCACATATAATATATCATATGTGTATGGCGGCACGTTGTCAGAAATGTTAGCATGCCAAGAGAAATGCCTAGTGGTATTTCATCTGTCTTTACATTCTGAGTTTAAATTCCACCGAGGATAACTTTGCCTTTCATCCTTTCAGAGTCTATAAATTAAGTACCAGTTGTGTACTGAGGTCGATCTAATTGACTGGCCCAATCCCCCAAATTTCGGGCCTTGTGCCTAGAGTAGAAAAGAATATATCATGTACTAGCAGTATCGCCCGGCGTTGCTCAGGTTTGTAAGGGAAATAAATATAAAGCATTTTTAGAGAGTTATAGCCAAAAATTAGCAAAAAAATGGAAAAAAATTATGGTAAATTTTTTTTTTAGTTAAAAAAGGTGGAGTTGCGTCCCCTAGACAGTTTGCGGTTTGTGTTTCAGATTCTCGACCCCATGTCGAATTTATCGATTTTTTTCAGAACTGGGGGGAACTTTTCAAAATTTTCGCTGCGTTAGTTTTGAATTATGACATTGGGCTATGTGTGTGTCAAGTTTCATCAGAATCGGTTGAAAGCCGTGGTCAGGGTGAGGGTACAAGCAAACAGACACACAGAAACACGCACAGACAAACTGCCGTTTATATATAGAGAGATATCTATCTATCTATCTATCTATCTATCTATCTATCTATCTATCTATCTATCTATCTATCTATCTATTTATGTATGTATGTATGTATGTATGTATGTATGTATGTATGTATGTATGTATCTATCTATCTATAATATATATACACATACATACATATATAATATACCAGCACTCCACGACATTCACTCTTTTGAGATATTGGCCATTTTTTATGCCATGTCTATGATAAAAATCCAACAAGACTTATTTGAATTGTTGTGAATTATAATAGTTAGTATGAAGAATTAGCTAGCGTGAATTTTAAGTCGTAATTATCTACGACAAAATTGACTTTACTTTCCGATTGTACTATAAATGCTAAATGTACATAAATGAACTAATGTAGTAATTATTTTCTCTTTCTTCACGTTCTTCAACTTGTTAATGAAATTTATTTCTGTAATTATGAAACTGTATTTTTTTATAGCGGTTAAAAGAACACGAATTTATTTATCTTCAACATACATGCACGTATAAAATGTCAGCGTTTCAGAGAATACATTTCTCGCTATGGCGTTTATGTAGCTGGAGTCAGGATTTATGTATAATGATAACACCTATAAGTAAGTTACAAGTGACGGGTTTATCAATATATATTCCTACTTCAAAAGTAATATATATATATGTATATATATATTCCTACTTCATAAGTAAAATATATATATACACTGCTGGAAGTTCTTGTTGACAAACAACGGCAGTAATTTTATTCAGCTGAATACACGTCATTGATTGGTTGAAATTACCGAAATAGGCCTACTTTAACGTGAAATTACTTCGAAAATATAAATTTTTTTCAAAAATGCTAAGAGCAAAACATGTTTTATACGACACATTCTACCAGTGTCCGAAATGTGAAAGTGTTTAGTTACAAAAAATCATTTTTTGAATCTGTATGTTGAAAGGTAAAGATCCCATTTTACTAGCGAAGTAGGTGATACAGGTCTATATTTACCTCGAATAAATGTCTGCTGAGTCAGGTTTGCATTCCATGTTTGCAAACATGTTTAAGGGATTTCTCCTCCTTCTATTTTTATGTTAAACATATCTTCTGGTTTATATAGTGCTGCAGGCGAAATTTTCGTGCATTTGTTTCGAGGTTGGCTGAAGACGTCTATCATTGGAGACCGGAAGCTAGTTTTAAAATGAAATTAACGTTCATTTGAATACAATAAATACGTTTGCAGCTGGTAACTATATTCTTCTGTAATTCGTCTGCCATTTAGAAGCGATTCCCGCCAAAATGCTCGCTAATTGCTCTGGGTTGGAATGAATATATGTACGTAGTTATCGAGTGCTAAACGGGAGCAATAATGTAAGGGTTATTAATAAATTCAGATCGTTAAGCACAATAGTCATAATTAATAAAGAAAATCTGACATTATTGGCCGAAAGCAATTTTCTTCTCTTCCTTTCTTTCCTTTCCCTTTTACATTACATCTTATATATTTCTATCAACTCTTCCTCTTAAATATAAAAAGATTATTTCGAGTGAGAGTTAGTCTATAAATATAGACAATTTGTGTTTTCAATAAACAAATAAAGAAATAAAATTTAAAAATGGAATAAAAATGACATAAAAAAATAATAAACAAAGTAAATGATAAAAATAATAACGATAAAAAAAAATATTAAAAAAATATCGAGCAAAAGGGAATTTATAGAAACAGACGGTCTTCATTTTAGCAGACGATCAAACGAAATGATTAATTTCCCGTGCTAGGATAATAAAGATAATATCATTGCTAATACCGCCATGCGTGGGGATGGCGAGAATATCGGAGAGAAGAAAAAAAGAAAGAAAAAAAAGAAAGAAAAAAAGAAAGAAAAATACATTGAAGAAATAATTTTGTCGAAATGTTCTGAAGGTTTCTTTTTTTTTGATTTTTTGTTGATCATTTTTATTGTTTTTGCTTGGTCATTATTTTATTTTTATTTGTTTTGTAAAATATTCGCCCCATCGAACCTAATTTATTTTTCATCTCTTAAGAATAAAATAAAAAACAAAAACAAAACAAAATATTAGAAATAATAATAATAATAATAAAAAACAAACCAAAAAAAAAAATATTGCAGCATGTTGAAATGTTGAAAAGGCCAAACTTTCGCCATCTTATTTCCGCTGACCGACTATACTTAAAAACAAAATGGAGAACTATTTGAGTTTCTTTCTTTCATTTTTCTCTCTATTCAATGTTTTTGCTTGGAATTTAGCGACGGTCTTCCAAAGGATTCTCTGTTAACATTGTTTTGTATTAGTGAGAGTGGCTAGAATTAGGCATAAATCAAATTATGTATGCACACACTCAGAAAGATTTTTAAAAAATACTAAAAACTAAAAAAAACAACAAAACAAAACAAAGTCATACACACATAGCCACGCTCATATATGGGATTTCTCTCCTCGGATACAAATTCACTTTTATTGTTGTTGTTATTGTTGGTGTTTAACCCTGGGTCAAGCTCTGATCAAGTACGCTACAGATCAAAAGTGTTTTAACTGTGATCATCGCATATTTTTGTTTGTATAACCACTGCGATTACATTTTCAAATATGTCCACCATTCTTTTAAAATATTAGCGCGTGATTTGAGGAGATTTAGCCGCTATTTCTAGTCGTACGACCAGGTTGATGCTTCGTAGAAATTTTTGTTGGATGGAGGGGAACTTTTGATTAAACGGACCGTGTTTGTTGCAGGAAATCATATTATCGATTCCAGAAGTAAAGTATCTTAACCATTTCTCTGATATTTCTACCATATTTGGCGTTGGTAGTGTTGGAGATGTTGTTGTTGTTGTTGGTGATATTGGGCAACATGGACTCAGTTGACTGTCTGTTACTTTGTACTTAGATACTTGATGGGGACGGCGAGCTGAGTAAAATGCTTAACGGTATTTCGTCTGGCAGAATCGTTAGCACGTCGGGCGAAATGTTTAGTGGTATTTCGGCTGCCGTAACGTTGCGAGTTCAAATTCCGCCGAGGTCGACTTTGCCTTTCATCCTTTCGGGGTCGATAAATTAAGCACCAGTAACGCACTGGGGTCGATGTAATCGACTTAATACCTATGTTTGTCCCCTCTATGTTTAGCCCCTTGTGGGTAATAAAGAAATAAGTATTTCGTCTGTCTTTACGTTCCGAATTCAAATATGGCCGAGGTCGATTTCGCTTTTCATCCTTTCGGAGTCGATAAAATAATTACTAGTTGAACACTGGGGTCGATGCATTCGACTAATACTCTCTCCTCAAAATGCTGACATTGTGCCAACATTTGAAATGGTATTAGATATTTGATGCTAGACGGCGAGCTGACAGAATCATTAGCCTGATGCACGGCATGCTTTGCGGCATTTCTTCCTGTTCTTTAGGTTTTAAGTTCAAATGCCATCGAGATTGACTTTCATCTTTCAGGGTCGACGAAATAAGTCGACGAAATAAGTGCCAGGTGAACACTGTGGGTGATGTATTCGACTTCCCCTCCTTTTAACATTGCTGGTCTTGTGCTAAAATTTCGTGAAGTAGCAGAATCGTAAAAGCGCTGGACAAAATGCTTTGCCGTTTTTGTCACACTTCACATTCAGAGTTCGATTCTCGCCGAGGAAAGTTTTGCCTTTCATCCTTTCAGGGTCGAAAAAAAAAAAGCTATCAATGAAGTGCCGGAGTCGACGGTATCTACTAAACCCTCTACTAAATTTCAGATGTTCTGCTTATGAAAGAAACACTATTAGATATTTCAGTTCTGTGTTCATTTGTTGCTGAGAACAACTCAGTCTTCAATTCCTACGGGCGTCGATAAAATAAGTACCACTCAGATATTGGGTTCGGTATAGTTTCCTACCCTTTCCTTTAATCTCTTGTGCTTATGTAAGAAATTAATATATTTGATTTAGTTGCGGCTCTTTATATTTTGAGTTCAAATCACGCTATTTTCATCCAAAATTCGCATTTAAGGCCGTATTATATTAAAATAGCAATCTACGTATCATAATTAACGTTTTCACACTATCGACATACCAGTTACTGCGGTATTTTCACTGAGATAACATCTCCTACGAAAGTAAAATATCTTAACCATTTCTCTGATATTTCTACCATACTTATCAGAAAGAGACGAAAATTCTTCCCAGAGCCTTTTTGTGCCTTTTCAGTTGTGTGTACTCGCAGCCAGTCAGAGTTTCCTTGCATGTGGTAAACTTCCCAACATGCTAAAAGAGGGTATAATATGCCCTGTCCATAAAGGAAGGAGCAGGGCAGATTCTAAAAATTACAGGCCCATCTTTCTGACCTCACATGTTAGCAAGACAATTGAATGCATTGTCCGAAAAAGGCTGATCACGTTCCTAGAAGAAAACACCTTTCTCACAAACACGCAACAAGGCTTCCGTCCAGGGAGGAGCAGCAATTTGACTGGGTACTGAAGCAACAGTTAAACCAGTCACCTGTAGACGTGATATACCTCGACTTTGCCAAGGCCTTCGACAAGGTTGATCATAGCATGATATGTCACAAATTGCGAAACCTTGGTATTACTGGGAAACTGGGAGAGTGGCTGCATGATTTTCTGAAGGGCAGGAGTCAGACAGTTGTAGCCAATGGCGCTCACTCTGAAGAGACACGAATTTTCAGTGGAGTCCCACAGGGAACTGTATTGGGGATACTGCTATTTGTGGTAGCCCTCTTAGAATACCTTCCGCGGTACAGACAGCCAATCTGAACAGTTATGCTGACGACACAAAAATATCGCAGGCAGTTAGGAAACCAGAGAACATTATAAAACTGCAGAAAGACCTGAATGAAATATGCAAATGGGCTAATAAAAATAACAGGCAGTTCAATACTATGAAATTTCAGGCACTCCACTATCAGTCCAACACCAGGCTACACTGGACCAGAAGGTAATACAATCCCAGAGTCAGAGTCGGTGCGTGACCTGGGGGTTCACATGAGCAATGATGCAACATTCCATGTGAATATTATCGTGATGGCAACACTGTGCAGGCGAATGGCGGGATGGATTCTGAGGACATTCATAACCAGTAAAAGGGAAGCTCTGATACCCATATGGAAGACTTTCTTTCTCAGCCGCTTGGACTACTACTCCCAGCTGTGGTCCTTAGAGTGTGTGAAACAAACTGTGGTACTCGAAGCAATCCAGCGCCAATACACAAAGAAAATTGACTCGATACAAAAGATGGGCTACAGGGAGAGGTTAAAGAAGATGAGTCTCTATTCCTTGGAAAGAAGACGAGGAAGATATGCGGTGATATATATTTGGAAGGTCTTGGAGGGTTTAACTTCTAATTTTGGAATTGACAGCTATACCAAACCTCGAACTGGACGGCACTGCATCATACCAAAGATCCCATTTTCTCAATCTAAAATAAGGACACAGTATGACAATAGTCTGGGTTTCAAGGGCCTGCAATTGTTCAACATCCTGTCAGACACCAGCATGATTTCAGCCTTGGGCTGAAACCAGTAATATATATATATATATATATGATTAGATATACTGGCAAAGCTGGAAAACTTGGAGAGTGGTTGCATGACTTTCTGAAAGATAGAAGCCAGGCAGTGGTGGCCAATGGAACAACCTCAAAGGAAACACAAATAGTGAGCGGCATTCCACATGGCACTGTCTTGGGACTAATTTTTTTCATATATGCTCTCGGATATGCCCTCAACTGCTCGGATAGCCACTCTTGTCAGCTATGCAGACGATACGTATATCTTGCAGAAAATACAAAACCCTAGCCATGTTGCACGCCTGCAGGACAATAATACGCCGTTTAATGCTGGAAAATTCCAAGCCTTGCACCACTAGCATCCAAAACTGAACGAAAAACTTACAGGGTCCACTGGTCCACAGGGAATTACAATCCCAGAGTCTAAATCAGTGAGGGACCTGGGTATCGACATGACTGACGATACCTCTTTCCAAGTGCACATCACCAGAATGGCGAAAAAGTGCCGACGGCTGGCTGACTGGATCCTAAAACAATCAGAACCAGAGATAAAGAAACCA
>NW_021831908.1:0-2500 GCF_006345805.1 Octopus sinensis | reverse complement strand
TATATATGTATATACATGCATACATACAAATGTATATATGTATATATACATACATACATTTATATAAATATATATAGATGTGCATATATATATATATACATCCATATATATATGCATATATATTTACGTATTATATTCACACATTGATGCATACATTCGTTTGTACACACATACGAACACGTAAATATATAAATGTGTGTGTGTATATATATATATATAATATATATATATACATTAATTTATATATGTGTGTATCTACAAATGTACGTATATGCATATAGAAATATGTTGATATTCATGCATTCATGCTTGCATATGTACTCCCTATTTCATTCTGTCTGACATATACAGATATTTGTATGCGTACATACATATATACATACATATCTATATGTATGTATGTATGTATTCATGTATGTATGTATGTATGTATGTATGTATGTATGTATGTATGTATGTATGTATGTATGTATGTATGTATGTATGTGTGTGTGTGTGCGTGAGTGTGTGTGTGTACGTATGTGTGGAGGCGCAATGGCCCAGTTGTTAGGGTAGTGGACTCGCGGTCGTGGGATCACGGTTTCGATTCCCAGGTTGGGCGTTGTGAGTGTTTATTGACCAAATACATATGAAGCTCTAGAGGGTGGTGGCGAACTCTGCTGCACTCTTTCACCACAACTTTCTCTCACTCTTCCTTTCTGTTTTTGTTGTACCTGTATTTCGAAGGGCCGGCCTTCTTACACACTGTCACGCCGTATCTCCCCGAAAACTACGCTAAGAGTACACGATCATGTTGTCTCCATGAGCAGTCTTCATGCGCCTACAGAGTAACTCAAAAAGCATGATAGAGTTGCACAATATATTCACTGGGTAATTTGCAAAAACCTGGACCTGCCCCATAATAAAAACTGGTGGGAACACAAACCACCTCCAGCGCTTGAAAATGATCACACCTCACTCCCCTGGAACTTCACCATTCAAACTGACAGAAAGACAGATGCGAATAGGCCAGACATTATATTGAAAGACTTCAGACAAAAATCCTGCCTTCTCATTTATATGACTGTCGATATAAACGTATCCGTCAAAACCTATCAAAATCTGAGCAAGTATAGAGATCTTGAAATAGAAATTAGCAAAATGTGGAACCTGAAGACTAAAACATAGATGCCCTGGGAATAATAGAATTGCTACCTAGCTCAGATAACAGGAAATCCCAAAATGGCAGAAATTCAAAGATAGTGCTCATGAGAACTGCCCATAGCCTACGTAAAACACTACCTATGTAATCTCAAATTTTAAAACAGATAATGTTCTTATGGTTTCTTAAACATTCTCTAGAACACTATGTATAAAACCAAATATATAGCACACTAAGCATAGCACCAACATGAACTAACTTATCTCTTGAGGTCTCTGGGTGAGACTTGGAGCCAGCTTGTACAAATGCAAAGCATAAGTCAAATATAAAATAATAAAATTAACCTTTTCTACTGGAAGTACAAGGCCTCAAATTTGGTGAAAGGGATTAAGTCGATTACATCAACCCCTGTGCGTAATTGGTACTTAAGTTATCGATCCCGAAAAGAAGAGAGGCAAAGTCGACCCAGGTGGAATTTGAACTCAGAACGTAACGGCAGACGAAATACCGCTAAGCATTTTGTCCGGCGTCCTAACGATTCTGCCAGCTCGCCGCCTTAATAATAATAATAATAATAATAATAATAATAATAATAATAATAATGATGATGATGATGATGATGATAATAATAATAATAATAATAATAATAATGATGATGATGATAATAATAATAATAATAATAATAATAATAATAATAATAATAATAATAATAATAATAGTAATAATAATAATAATAATAATAATAAAGATAAAACCTCCGCTGGCTACTATGTCGTAAATTTGGATATGAGGTTTCGAGTGCTTGGTACAAAAATACACCGGAAAACGTAATGGACGAAAAGGAGACGGCCAAAATACTCTGGAGTTTCGACTTCCAGACAGACAAGGTGTTAGAGCACCGAAGGCCGGATATAGTAACCTTGAGGAGGGACAAACAAAAGTGCCTAATAATTGACGTGGTAGTGCCAGGAGATCAACATATGAAAGCAAGAGGAAAGGTTGATAAATATGGAGACCTGAGAATTGAGATCGCTAAGATGTGGTAGCTACGAGAGTCGATCATAAAGGTTACCCCTATTGTCATCGGAGCACCACCCAGTCTGAAAAAAAACATCTGAAAACTTTAGAAATGTCCTACAAGCTAGGTGTATTGCAAAAGTCAGCATTACTTGGAACAGCACAGATATTGCGTAAAGTACTGTCTGTCTCAGGCCCTTGTTGTGACTTGACAAACAGTACAAATACCCGGAAGACACAGTATTTTCAATCAACAACCTCAAGATATTGCATACTGAGCGATGTCAAAAGTAGTAATAGTAGTAGTAGTAGTAATAGTAGTAGTAATAAAATAATAATAAA
>NW_021831907.1:5000-34045 GCF_006345805.1 Octopus sinensis | reverse complement strand
TCTATTCTACAGCACAATAATTGGCAATTACATGCTATAAACTTTTAAAAACGACCGTAGTTTGCCAACCCCTTCCATTTTTAGATACTTAATGTCTAACAAACAATATTTAACACGTTCAGCAACAGTATCATCTCCCATATCAATAACGTCTGGCTATCCATTGTAAGAAAAAAACCCCAAACAAAATGGAAGATACAGGAGTTGTTTATCAGTGATTATAATAATTTATGAGAGCTTGATAAGGCAAATAAAGATGATAGGGTATTGAACAACCAACCGAACCACTGAATGGGCGGGTCTTTACGCGTCACTCCCGCTGGATGAAATAACAGCTAAATTTTTCCCGAACCACACGCTACTATTTTATTCATTATTTTTAAAGCATTTTGTATTTTGTCGCCTTCACTATACAAAAAGAATTTTACGGCTTCAATATTTTTTGATAACAAATCTGCACGATCATGGGGGGTTAAACAACAAACTGGTACTTGGGGAAGGTTTGGCTGCTTTTTCTAGCAGTTAGAGTGGCTACATAGACGTTCCGTATTGGAAAGTAATATAGAGAAATTGATTTCAAGCTCTTATAAGAAAAAAAAAAAAGGTTAATCTTGCATTCAGTTAAAAACAAAATCGGTGCTATGGATACCTTGTGGTATTTGGTGTTACGTTCCACTTCTCCAGAGTTAGACCTATTCCACTCGACACATATAGATCGATAAAATAAGTACCAGAGTAAATACTGGGTTCGATATAATTGAGTATAACTTTCGCTGTTGTTGCAATCACTAAGTGAACAACACAACACCAGTTGTAACTATTAATTCGGGGAATATTTGTCTGGCATCATATACGTAACTCGATAATTTGCAGTTGTATACTAGACTGAAGCAAGTACTGGCAGACTTTCTTCAGAAAAATAGGAAGAAGTGCTGTCTTCGTATTTATTGTTGTTTAGTCTCAGACCAGCTTTAAGTCGTTAGCATTTAAACCAACCTTATCTGGCCAAAACATCCCATCTACATCATGTTCATGCCAGCCAACTCGGGCCTCTTGGAACTACCAGTCTAAATTTATCTTTCTACAAATAAACAATCATCTGATTGAAATCTCGAAACTATGAGACAATGCATGATTAATTCAAAACAATGTGAATAAATAAGTATCACATAGGACAGAGTAATCTGAATGCTAAAGGGTTAATTGAGGGAGCCTACAATCAAAGACAATCCATTTTGTGTAACTGACGACGTCTTCATTATCTGATAATATGCTAGGGTATAATTTGAAGATTTGGTTGACAATGGTAATATTGTAAGCCCTACTAAGAGATAACCAGAATAAAATATAGGGAACCAGATTAAAATTTCTAGCCGTAGTAAACCTCGCCGTTTCATACTAATAATATAGCAAGATTCTTATGTATTGCAGGAGTTCTTTCCTAAAGTCACAAAGACTGGCAGCTACTGATTGTTTGTGAGCATGTTAAAGTAAACAACTATTAATACAAATTTCATCCCCACATTTAGAGGGTTGTAGGAGCAATTCATCGGCGTTTAGACCTTTCTTGCTAAAGAAACAAGAATAGAAAGCGAGACGTATACGTTAGTCACTGGTCAAAGCCGTTCTCAGGAAAGAACCAAAGCGATGTTTGACCCGAAGAAGGAACTCCAGATTAATCACCTGGAATTTATGAACCATGCGATAGGCTGGCAGGATAGTCCAAGAAGCTCTTTCGCGAATACAGCAATGGGGTTGAACGAAAACCAAAGACCATATGGGGACATCTTCGGGTTGTTTGAAGATCAAGGATCATGTGGAAAATTCATGCGGTTGTACGAAGACCAAGGGCCACGTGGGAACATCATGGGGTTGTATGAAAATCAAGCACTACATGGGAACATCATGAGATTGTACCAAGAGCAAGGATTACGTAAAAATCATAACTAAAGGTAGAAATGAAGAAAAGTGGAAAATGGTAATTGTTAAAAAAAAAAAAATAAGAGCATAAAACATAGAAGTTAGAAGGGACTGATTATTGGTCTGTTTCTCACGGTGAGTTTAAAGTAAGAAAGAAAATGAGTTGTACTGGGATCAATCCAAATAACTACTCTTCCTCAATAAATTCCCGGCCTTTTTTTAACAGAGGCTACTCTGTTGCAAACATCCAGACAGTTTCCAGTCCAAGGACAATCCATACAAAATGTCCATCGACTGGCGCTAAGATTCCCGCCTTTGACCAGGAATATTGTGCGTTTAATACATAAACCTAAGCTTAGAACTTCTTACTGTATCAGCGAAGCAGTCATCTTTGAAACACTAAGCAACACAGCATTAATTTCTTTCTCGCTATCGTTACTCAAGGTTTATTTAAGTAATAACTATAACAGAGCACAATATTTCACCCGGCAAACATGCAATTATGACCAAGCATTTCACCTAAAAATAGCGTTAACAGGTTTGCCGAGTATTTTAGATAATTATGGTCTACGTTTCGAGAAAGTATGAAAATAAACAAGGTCTGAAAATATTTTATTTATTCATTCAAGACATATTAATGTTCAATAAGCTGCTGTAAAAGAAAAAAAAAAATGATTCAAAAATGAGAAATTCAATTAACCCTCGGTTTCCACAGCAGATGATGTTAGTAGTTGCCATGTAAATTGAAATCGTATAAAACGAGGGAGATTCTTACGATATTAATAACCAAAAATACAAATGAAATCTAAGCAATTACTTATTGAAATAGATATGACTAGCACTATGACCCGACAACGCCGGGTCATAGTGCTAATGCATGCATATACAGCTGCATGCGTGCGCACATACACGCGAGTACTGTTCAAATCTCCGACCAATCACATACAGCTAGCTGGCATTCAATTGGCGTATCAAGTTTCGGGTATTTTGATTGGGTTTTGGATAGAAAATTCACAAAAAAGTCACTTCTATTGATTTTTTAATGACTTTGCGGGGTGACTGGGGAAATGTAAAGATGTGCACGACCACCCTTGGACGGTTTTGAATGACCATAGAAAGTGCGAGCCCTCTAACTGAAAAATTGTGGTTTCGTATAAAGGACACACACACACAGACAGACATTTTGCCGTTTACATATAGAGATGAACACCATTATTATGCGCCCGTTTATGTAAACACATAGTTTGTGCTTTGCCTTCTGGTGAAAGTAATACATCTTTTCCCCATTGCTTCCCTAATGAATGTGTGTACTTATGTATGTTGCATCTTTTAAAGTTACCGAGGATCCCGCCATTATTTTAGATCCAATCTTTTCCTTCATTAAAAAAAACAAAAGCATTATCTAATCAAATTGTTTCGTTTATGATAAACCCTTTTCCTAATTTCTGTATCACACTTTTATTTGGGAGTTGATTTAATTTTCCTTTAATTATTATTTCTAGAGAAATCGCCTTTATCGATCTTTACAATTTCGAAAATATTTCAGAAAATATTTTTTAAAATATTTTTAACACAAGACATTGGTGTTTGAGTGTGGCCAATCTCGTTATTATTGAAGAAGTGAAAATGAAAAAAGATACTGAAAGAAAAAGGAAACGTGAAACAGAAACCGATTTTCTAAACACACACACACACACACAAAAGAAAAGCAAGAAAAAAAAGAAAAGAAAAAAGAAAGAGAGAAGGAAACGGAACCGAAATGCAAACAGCGATAAAGTGGAATCATGGCAAAATGAAGGAAAATTGTATGTTAAAATTTAAATACAGCATAGCTGAAAAAGTAATGAATTACTTATTTTTAAAATCATTTCACGAATAAAGAATAAGAGAAAAAGAAACGATTTAGTGGATAAATGCCAAGAATTTTCCTTTAGTTTGTGTCTTTTTTAATTTTTTACTTTATTTTATTTATTCTGTTTTCGTAAAATAACGAAATGGAAACATAAATGTTGTTATAGTCTCGGATTTTATTTATTTACGACAAAACGAAGCTGGATGAGTTGTTCATTAGCAAGAGCCAAGCACAACAAGCGTATTAAGTGTCGCTCTATTGATAAGATGGCAGACATAGAATTATCTTAATCTTACAGTAAACAACTCCAAATATAATAACGATAATGGAGACAACCTTATATGTCCGACTTCAACGGAACAATATTATATTTAAATAAAACACAAACACTTACCTTCCAATAGACAATTTCGGAAATAATTCGTATCACTTACCTGTAAAAAAAAGAAGAAAAAAATAGTTAAAATAAAATTTAGTGAAATTAGGCATTATTATTTAAATGATATATTAGTTTTCAAACTTTATGTTAATGCTGCTCAATGTTTTCCAAGTATAGTAATTAAAGAAAGAGAAGCAAGAACAGTGTTTTGTCAGTAAACTCCCAACAAACAGAACTTTGGAGTAAAGATTGTTTGCCAACACGTAACATGGCAGTCCTGGTTTAGGATGAACGTTGCTGTAATTTAGCCCCAGGAGACATCGTCTCCAGCTGGCTATATGACACGATCTGTGTCCTTACATTTTCGAATAAGGGAATCTAGCAACCCTAGACTCCTGTGGCTAAATTACAGCAACATTCGTCCTAAACCAGGACTGCCATGTTATGTTGGCAAACAATCTTTACTCCAAAGCACTGTTGTTGAATATCTCTTGTTGTGAGATTTAAAAATAGTAATTTTCTAAAACAGAAGTTTGTTATGAATTTTAAGGGATTCTGGAAAGACCATACATTCACTTGAAAAAGCCTTTTAGTATTTCGCTTCAGTTTTATAAAATTAATCAATTTGATTACTAATTAGTTATATTGGTTTGACAAAGTTCTTTTGTCACAGCTTGTGATCTAATCGAATAGAATTCGTCGGTTCCTTCCCAGTGCACCTTATATTTATTGTGTGACTAAATCTTAAGGTGCATTTTCACATTGCTCTCATGTTTTTTTACATCAACAGAAGCTAACACTACCGTAGGCGGCGAGCTGGCAGAAACGGTAGCACGCCGGGCGAAATGCTTAAGCGGTATTTCGCTCGTCGTTACGTTCCGAGTTCAAATTCCGCCGAGGTCGACTTTGCCTTTCATCCTTTCGGGATCGATAAATTAAGTTCCAGTTACGCACTGGGGTCGATGTAATCGACTTAATCCCTTTGTCTGTCCTTGTTTATCTCCTCTGTGTTTAGCCCCTTATGGGCAGTAAAGAAATATATATATATATATAATTGAAGAATATGTATATGAATGTATATACGTGTGTATGCATGTATATATTTATATTTGTGAATGCATGTACGAATGTGTGAGTGTATGCATATGTCTGTAAGTATATGTATACATGTGTGTGTGTGTGTGTGTATGTATGTGAGCGTGTATGTAAGTGCACTGAACAGTTACACATATCCATCGAAAGAAACTGAATCCTAATTTTGATAGCATAATTCTTAATTCGTGTTAAGATGGGTTTACATCTATGCCGGTACATACACACATAAATGTCCCCGCGCGCGCGCGCGTTTGCAAAACGTAGACACACACACATGCGCGGGGGTGGGCGTGGATGGGGCTTCTAAAAACAAAGACACTACGTACGTGGATAAGTGGCGTAAGGAGGATTGCTATGTTCCTTTGTAGCTAACACACTCCGAATACATTAATAGAGGGGCGCAGTCATACGCTTCCATTAAAGTAATGGAGGTATATCAAATTATAATCAGCCAAGTGGCTCTTATTAGCCGCCATTGCTCGGTCTGATTTATTTTGTTTTAAAAGAGTGAAGAACATGGCGGACATTGTAGGAAGTCGGCAAAAGAGGGAGACAATAAAGACATACAAAGAAAAGGAAAAAAAAAAAAACACACACACACAGGGGTAAGAATGGAAGAAAAGAGAAGACGGCAGACAAGATAATGAACAATATGTTACTAGGAATTGGATAATGGACAGCATAAATAGAATTACAAAATATATGAAGGACGTAAATATGGAAGTTTACTTGGTTGCCAACGAGAGAGGCGCTCTCTGGAAACATTAACCTGGCTTCTAGAGTTTGGCCCCGGGGCATAATGAACAGTGAAAAACAGAAGGAAAGAGAAAAAAAAAGACAGTAAGAAGAAAAAATAGAGAAAGGTAACGTGTGTTTGTGTACACACACACACACACACACACACACACACACACACACACACACACACACATATATTATAAAATTATAATATATTATATTATATATATGTTATATATATATATTATATATATATTATGTTATGTATATAGTATTATATATTATAAATATGGATATATGTTATATAATATATATGTACATATGTTATATAATATATATGTACATATGTTATATTATATATATATATATGTACATATGTTATATATATATATATACATATGTTATATATATATATATACATATGTTATATATATATATGTACATATGTTATATATATATATATATGTACATATGTTATATATATATATGTACATATGTTATATATATATATGTACATATGTTATATATATATATGTACATATGTTATATATATATATGTACATATGTTATATATATATGTACATATGTTATATATATATATATATATATATATATATATATATATATATATATATATATAAGCGCAAGGAGTGGCTGTGTGGTAAGTAGCTTGCTTACCAACCACATGGTTCCGGATTCAGACTCATTGCGTGGCACTTCGGGCAAGTGTCTTCTACTATAGCCTCGGGCCGACCAAAACCTTGTGAGTGGACTTAGTAGATGGAAACTGAAAGAAGCATGTCGTGTGTGTGTGTGTATCATACATACATACATATAGTCATATAGTATATATATGTATAATATATATATTATATATTGTACATAGTATATCATTTATATATATATATATATATATATATATATATATATATATTATATATATGTGTGTGTGTTGTGTGTGTGTGTGTGTGTGTGTGTGTGTATATATATATATATATATATATATTATATATATATATATATACATACATACATATATATAATTAATATATATAGAACATAAACATACAGACACAAAGTAATATTTCGTATTTCAAGATTATGAAAGAAAATCAGAGGCTTCTCAGACTTTCTCTTAAATTGAAGCATTGAATAATAATAATAATAATAATAATAATAATAATAATAATAATAGTAATAATAATAATAATAATAATGATAATAATAATAATAATAATAATAATAATAATAATGATAATAATAATAATGATAATAATAATAATAATAATAATAATAATAATAATAATGATAATAATAATAATAATAATAATAATAATAATGATAATAATAATAATGATAATAATAATAATAATAATAAAGACAAAACAAAAACATAAAAGAGATGCTTGACCTCAAACTGGCATGTCGCTAATCCCAAAGGATAAGATAGCCAGTCATCCGAACATTGTAATTCTTAAGAGAAATAAAAAGGGAGGCAGACATCGTAACTATTAACTCATAGGGTTGCTGACTGCCTCTCCAAGAAAAATCAAAAATAGAATACAAGTAAGGACAAAACAAAAACAAGAGCAAAAAAAAAACAAAACAAAACAACTTCTACTTCATTAAACATACCAGCAATTCAATAATTACAAATTTGACGGAAAGCGCGAAGATAACAATAACGAAGTAAAGCTACTATTGTAACTAACAACCCACTCAACGAGCAGAAAAGGAAGTAGAAAAGATATCCATCGCCAGCGAAAACACACTGCCTCTTCTTTCGATGTAGCTTTACTTGAAACAAGCCGTGACACTGTAGAAAGAAACCTTACAATGAATATGCAGCCACCTGTCTGCCATTTCGCTAGACTTTCCCCTCTCCGCTTTTCGGTTTTCTTTCCGATTCCTGTGGCCTTCTCATGCACATGCTTACTAATTCCATGTATTGCGTTTCACCAGTTATATAACGAATTTTACGTTCGGGGGAACTTGGAAAATATAAAACAATCAAGCTACGAACTAAATTGTTTACAATTGAGTCGGTTTAAAGAGAGATCAACAGAAATATTTAGAAATAATTACACAGGGAATAATATTAAAAATATTATGGATCTTTTCGGTTTGAACGGCGGTTTTTAAAATAATTTCCACGTAACTAAACACTGTTAAACTTCGTATACTGGTAGAATGTGTTTATAAAACATCTTTTTCTCTTGGCTTTATTGAGAAAATTCTATGGTTTGTAAGATATTTGTTGTTCTTTTTCTTCAATTTCGGCAATTTCAACCAATCAATGACGTCTATTTGAGGTGAAAACATTCTGTGCCGTATGAATATGTCCCTCGTTTAAGAAATAGATTGGGTTTATTTACATTTGTGAAGAAAAAAAGATACCCTTCCCCCACCCCTAACCCTAAAACAGATTGAAATGGAATAGATCGATTCTAGGGTCATAATTATGGGTGACAATTTCATATGACACCGCTAGAAAAAACTGCCGTTCAAACCGAAAAGATCCAATATTATTTTAATCATTTCGGTAGGGATGCAACCTCGGATACGTTTCGGTATAATTATGACCTCATCAGCAAAGTACAAACTTCCTCGTCCTTGTCGAAGTAGTGCTAAGAGAATTCCTAAATAATCGTTTCTTAGTCGAGCTTCCCTTTTACTGTAATAGATTTTTTAAAAAACTACTGCTCAATGGAACTCATTACCATCGTCTTGTTTTCCTCTCGTCTATGATATTCAGTCCTTTAACGCATTTTGGAATTTGTAGGTCTACTCCTTTTCTTCTGTGTAGCCCCTTACGCTACAGTGGCCTTAAGTCTTGTCTGGGACAAAATCGTATTAAAAAAAAAATCCAGAAAACTGTAGACTACATGTTTCGGTTTTATTTCCACCTAATCCATGAAACATGGGGGTTCATTTTTCATAATGATGAAAAGTCACATATTTCTAGGCAAAGAGATTAGCTACTTGCTACGATTCCAGTACATGTCTACTACTGTTACTTATTTTATGATGAATGCAACACACACAAGAACGAAACACTGTGCAGTATCTAGTGTGGTGTTATAGTGTTTCTACTATTCAATCGCGTTAAACTAAAAGAAGAAAAGATTGGCATGAAGAGAGGAGGAAGATAGATGCTCGTAAGTTTGGAGGGAGAAACGGGAAGTGCAGTTTGTTGGTTCTGTAAAAAAAAAAACGATGATAGTTGAGCTGTAATCGTGGAGGTGATGGGCAAGAGACTGGCCACAACTGCTTACTGACTAATAAGAGGACGTGGTGGTAACTTGGATCCAGAACATCCGAGGTGAGCTGAACACAAACTGATAGGGTACTCTGGTTAAAAGTTACAGTTACAAGACAGTGACTCAAAGAGGTTGTATTTACAGTAGAAGAGTCTAATAAATATTTTATTTACTGAGTGTTGTTTCTAAGGAAACGGTTAAGGACTCAAAGGTTACACATAAACACGTTTTCCAATAAAATTGTAAAAATCGAAATAATCATAAATCTGCGTGGAAGAGTTTTGGGAAAGTTATTAACGCCAGCTCAGCTCTGAATCAGTAGACCAACGACCAAAGGCCATGACCAAACACGCCTTTTCTCTAGACACAGTTCACGAAGAATATGCTATCCAATATGCTTTCTTTTTATAAAGATGAAATGTGATTAGAGAGAGATTTGGTTGCTATTTCTTGCAGGTTGACAGAGAACATTAGGAATTCCTTGTTAGCATAGAGTAGCTTTAAGTTTTATTTTATTTGTTTATTTAAGATTGTAACGATAAGAATCATCACCTTGAAAAAAAATGAAATAAACTGAAGATATTACTGATAAATTCTCTTGTTCATGTAATCAAAACATCTCCATGAACAGCTGCAGAGATATTCATTCACACGCGCACAACATACTGGACCGGGGTTCGGTCACGAAATTACGTGGAAACAGCATCATTGTAGTAAATAGGCAGGGGTGAAAAAATAGTCACCCGGCTTACACCAACTGCATGTTTATTTTGACAGGCAACGTGGCAATTGAAGTACTCTAACCTCCTCTAAACTCGTCATGTTTGCGTTACAGCAGGCGAGTTGGGTGGTGGCGGCGGCGGCAATGGTGATGTTGGCATAGGATGATCACGCACGCACACGTACACACACACACACACACACACACACGTACACACGCACGCACGCGCGCGGGGGGGAAAAAAAGCTACGGCACTGATTGAAGTGCAGTGGTTGACGGAACGGAGCGGCAAGGTTAGACACGAGGTCGGGAATGCTTTGTGAATATGAAAAGTCATTGAAAATAATTGCTTTCCAGATAAAGAAGCTATTCAATGCGGGCTTCAGAATCACTCAACCTAATAAAAATTAGGACAATTTCGAGAAAGCATTTAACCACACTCTGGTGATTTTTCTCGGAGGTTCCTAAAGGAAATCATCATCATTATTATTATCATTATTATTATTATTATTATTATTATTATTATTATGCCTGAGTCAGTCACATCATGCAAGTGTTCATATGAAACAACGTTCGTTTCACTGGAGATGTAATAAGGAAGGAAGAGGAAATGCATCTACAACATAATTACAGGAGTTGTGGTATGAAATGGAAGATAACATAAGGGGAGAGAGAGAGAGAAAGAGAAAGAGAGAGAGAGAGAGAGAGAGGGTAATAGCAGAGAAAAAACAGATAATGACTCTGTGTGTGTGTGTGTGTGTGTGTGTGTGTGGAGAGTGAGGGGGTGAGTGGGAGCGAATGAGTTGACGGACTGGCAGAGTAAAAGGATGGCGAGTAAGGCAAAAACGAGAGAGAAGCGGATGTGAAATGGAGAGCACAGACGAATATCAACGCAACTTTGACAATACAGTAGTCGTTCCTCAGTCTCACTACTACTACACACACACACACACACACACACACACACAAGCACACACACACACTGCAAACGAACACGTGCGCCGCACACATATAAAGGACCCGTTTGAACAGATTTGTTCGGGAATGTCTTGACCAAGGGTCGAAAAATTAAAATTCTAAGAAGCAAATGTTACAAATGCAGCAGCAACGTATCTTAAACGTGATGTATGCAATTCAGATACAAACTAGGAAGCTTACTCAATTCCCAGCTCAGTCTTAAGCCCAACGCCCAAGGCATTTCTTATCAACAGGTCTGGCAGGTGTGTAAGGTAACATGCATTGCATCGAGTCATTTACGTGTTTCACGTAAATGGACGTAAATAAACCAACACCGGTTGTCAAGCAAAACATACACACACACAGAGTTTCTGTCTATCAAATAAACTCACAAGGAATTGGTTAACCCGCGCTGTATGTAGTAAAGTCACTCGCTCAAGAGGCACGCATCAGGATTGAACACGAAACCTCATGGTTGCAAAGTGAGCTTTTTAAAACAAAATCGGAGAGAAACCCGTTTTTAGCAAAGTAAATACCATTGCTGAACAGTTTCAGCCTACTACTGATATATATTTCTAGTTTTTTAACACTGTACGTCCATCTTTCCACGATGTATATTATACACAGATTGAGAATGCACACGCGTGTGTGTGTATACAACATGCATGATATAATATATATATCATTTAATATACACAGTACTTAAATATGAGCTACTATCAGTTTCCTGCAGTGAAGACAACAAAAATGTTCATTTATTGGGTTACCACAGCATGAAACTATTAGTGGCTCTTTTTTTAAATACTGTATATACTGATTTCAAATTTTAGCACTAGGCCAGCATTCTCGCGGGAGGGTATAAGTCAATCACTTCCACCCCAGCGCTCGATAAAATGGTACTCATTTTATCAACATCGAAAGGATGAAAGGCAAAATCAACCACGGTGGAATTTGAAATCAGAACGTAAAGAGGGAAGAAATGTTGCTAAGCGTTTGCTCAGCGTGCTACCAATCCCGCCAGCTCGACGCCTTAAATACTCTGTATATTAAATGATATCTATCTCTCACTGAATGGAATACCTTTTTTTTTTTTTTGCTGACTCCACCAATAACGGAACAGTAAGCGCTCTCTCTCTCTCTCTCTCTCTCTCTCTCTCCTCTCTCTCTCTCTCTCTCCGCGCGCGCTCTTTTATCTTTTACTGGTTTCAGTCAGAGGCTGAGGCCATGCTGGGGCACTGCCTTTCAGTGCAATTAGTTTTCTTTTCTGTATCGTTTCTGTTAAAGAAGCGAATTGAATGGAACCGGTCTTCTTTGCGTCTCCTGCCGCCTTATGGTACCTCTGGTAGAAATTTGTCCAAACATTCTTTGAAAAACTTTTACATTTACATCTTGCAGATCTCTGAGGATGTTTGGCAGAATTTTTTTTTAAATGTGGGCCCTTAAAATTTAACCCGTTATATAGCTTTTAACTTTTACTTGTTTCAATCAATGGCCATATTTGGGAGCACCGTCTGGAAGGGTTTAGTCGAACAAGTCAACTTCAATACTTATTTTTTATTAATCTGGTACTATTTTATTAGCCTCTTTTGGCGAACTGCTAAATTAAGGTGACGTAAACAAACCAACAGATTCTTAAGCGGTGGGGGTAGGAGACAAACACCTGCATATGATACGGCTTCTTTTCAGTTTCTGTCAATCAAAATGCTTTGTCATAGATGGCACGCCGTGGGACTGAACTCGGAACCATGTGGTTGGGAAGTGAACTTCTTACCACACAGCCACACCGGCACCAATACACACATACACACACACACATAAATTAGCAATTTCCGCTTTGTTTAACTATGTAAACTTATTCGATGCTGAACCGTGTGTGTATTTGTGTGTGTTGTGTTGTGTGTGTGTGTGTAAGTGCGCTTGCGCGCGCAAACACTTCCGTAGTCGTTGTTTATCACATTTCACTGATTAAAAATAAAGTAATCATAAAACAGCAACACAAATTTGTATTTAATTGTCCAGCCTCTAGATTATTAACTCTTAAGTTGATTGCTTTTAAATAAACAAATGTCAATTGACTAAAGTGTCACCAGCCTCAGCAGGTTATATAATGACCTACAAATGAGTAGCAGTAGTGCAGCCAGCAGCAGCAGCAGCAGTAGTAGTAGTAGTAGTAGTAGTAGTAGTAGTAGTAGTAGTAGTAACAACAGCAACAATAACAAGATCGTTACGAGTAGAATAACTTTGACCGTGTGTGTGTCTACTCAATCAAAGCCGACCCAAGCAAAACAGCAACGTCAGTAATGCTAACGTTGTCCTATATTTAATATACTGAGGAGCTAAAACTATGAAGACATCATGAAACAGAAGCTGAAGAAGGGATTCTCCATGAGGACCCTTAACCTGCTAGGATTAACAGCTAAATTTACATCGTATCAGATACTTTTAAAAAGAGCAGGGTTCCACATGGAATAATGCAGGCGGAGATAGCCTATGACATACAGAAAGGGGTGATGATGGTCACGGCTGGAAGTCAATTTTGCCATGCGTAGATTAAGTCAGAGACAGCAATGTTTCGTTTCAAGCATACTATCGAAAATAATTAACAATTTTCACAGTCAACAACACTGTGACGTATATAACACGATACCAAACAGGAATCCAGTAAGTGGTAGAGCAAGAAAACAACCCGTCGAATCACACTATCATGATGAACATTGTTGTTTGAGAGAGAGAGAGAGAGAGAGAGAGAGAGAGAGAGAGAGAGAGAGAGAGAGAGAGAGAGAGAGAGAGAGAGAGAGCGTTCTTTTGACAATAAAATTGCCTCATCTACAATCTCAAAAACTCATGGTGTTGATGATGAACTTTGTAGCTGGTTAATAGAACAGGCATAGAAAGCAAGACGAAACAAATATTACAGAACATGCACATAGAGACGCTATTCATAAAAATTATACCAGCGTACCAGGAGTGAACGTCATTAAGGGATTCACGAGTCGTGTGGGGTGGATTGCCGAAGTCGGTACCAAAGGCAGATGAAAATAGCTTTATGGTACATGTCATTTAAGTTCCAAGTTCAAATTGACGCCGGCATTCAATCGTTGTCAACGTTCGTCTGATGCTCATAAATGCGTTGCTTTCGTCAAAAAAGTATCACCATTCACATCGCATAAACAAACATACATAAATGTACATACACAAACCCTTTCTTTCTCCTCCCCACCTGTCTCTCCCATACGAACGATATTATATATATATATTTATTGAGTAGTTGAATGAATTATCTTATTATGGATAATTCGGTTAACCGATAACTGGGTAGCAAATTCACGTCAGAAAAACACGGTTGAAGCTACATGCCTAGGCAGAGAGATCACGTGCTATCGTGTGGAAATTTGTGTGTTTTTTTTAATACAAATAATGAAAGAATGGAGTTGAACGACGAATTAACAAAATTCCTTTATTTTATTTTCGACATATGTTTCGAAGGAATAAGGGGTGCATTATGCCGTCTTCTCTTCAGGAAAAGTAAGGAACTTATGTCAGCATCAAGATGCACAAACATTTTTAGATGCCTGCCCAAACGAGCCCATATGTGTGTGTGTATATATATATATATATATATATATATATATATATAAGTACATAAAAAATTCATGAATACACACATGATTCTCTTTTGGAATTGAGTCTCGAAGTAGACACATAAAGCTATAAATAACAGCAAGTAAATATTGGGTTGAAAAACACTTTTGGGTGTATATGTGTACCTGTGTGTGTGTGTGTGTGTGTGTGTGTGTGTGTGTGTGTGTGTGTTTGTTTGTTTAGATGGATGGATAAATACATTCATACAAATTACATATATATAAAACTAAAACATATATTTCTTTACTCCCCACAAGGGGCTAAACATAGAGAGGACAAATAAGGACAGACAAACAGATGAAGTCGATTATATCAACCCCAGTGCATAACTGGTACTTATTTCATCGACCCCGAAAGGATGAAAGGCAAAGTCGACCTCAGCGGAATTTGAACTCAGAACGTAATGGCAGACGAAATACTGCTAAGCATTTCGCCCGGCGCGCTAACGTGTCTGCCAGCTCACCGCAAACTAAAACATATATACAAAGTATATGTATGCATACGTAAACAAATACAAATATATATACATGATTGTATACATATATGTATATTTACATACATGTAAACATGCATCTATACCTACATATATGCATATATTTACACACATACAAACATACGTATACACCAGTATATATATATATATATATATAATATATATATATATATATGGTGCACACACTATCGTATGTGAGCATGTAATTATCGAAGTAAAGCAGAAACAAATTATTTTCATTATTTTTATAATTATGTTATGAGAAAAAAGTTTTTTCTTTTGCTTTTTTAAACTCGAATTGTTAACTTTCCCATTAAAATTTTATTGTAAGCCGCGTTTAATTAACGAAAGAGAAATAATTATAATTATTAAAGGACAGATTATAGACTGTTGCTGAATTTACTTGCTAATTTTTAAAGAAAATTAAGAGAACTGATTCATTCATACATTACGCACAGACATAAATACACACGCAGATAAACACACACACACACACACACACATATATCACACACATTTATATATAATCGAAACAGAAATGAGCTAAGAAAAATAACTCAGTAGCTAGTGTCTAGTAAATGAACGACATACAAATATTACAATACAAATATTACATTTCTATATTTAAGAGATGAGGAATTATTTACATTATTTACATTCGACGGATATTTGTCCTCATCTTTTTTTGTTGTTAACACAACGTTTCGGCTGATATACTCTCCAGCCTTCATCAGGTGTCTTGGGGAAATTTCGAACCTGGGTTCTCATTCCTAAGGTATTTTACGATGTTGTTGTTGTTGTTGTTATTATTATTATTATTATTATTATCTATCAGGTCACTGCTGGAATCGAACTCGGAATCTTGGGGTCAGTATCCAGCGTTCTTAACCACGGTTAAGAGCGCAGGCTGCTAACCCAAGATTCCGAGTTCGATTCCAGGCAAATAATAATAATAATATATAAACAATAATGATGATGATGAGATACAGAAAGAGAGTGAGAGATTTACTACCGGGACATATATGTGCACATAACAAAGGATATGTTTATGTATATATGTATGTATGTATGTATTGTGTGTGTATATATATATATATATATATCTATATATATATATATATATATATGTGTGTGTGTGTGTGTGTGTGGTGGTGTGTGTGTGTGGTGTGTGTGGTGTGTGTGTATGTATAATTTTGGCTGGAATATCCATTACACAAAAAATAGGTTTCTTAGAAAAATATTTCCCCCCTTCATTTAGAGGAGGCGCATAGCTTAGAGATTCGGGTATAGGAATCATGATCGTGAGACTGTGGTTTCGATTCCTCGACCGGGTAATGCCTTGTGTTGTGACAAAGCCCTTAATTTCACGCTGCTCCCGTGTCCTCTCCCACTAAAAATGAGTAATCCTGCATAGACCGGCAGCCATATCCATGGTGGCCTTATAAGTTTATATAATTTGTGAAGGAGTTTTATCCTTATTCTTTCCCTTCACTGACGATTATTGTTTTATATTTCATCTGTGACACACTAACATTCTATTTAGTTTGTTTCATATTTAGAAACAAGAGAGAAAAAAAAATAATGATTCTTGGTTTAGGTACAAAGCTAGCAACTTTGGGAGGAGGTCGATAGGTCCCTTGTGTTATCGACCTCGAGGCAAATTTGTCCGCAGCAGAATTTGAATTCAGAACATAGAGAGTAAGAAGAGATCTTTTTTTCATCCTTTACTTGTTTCAGTCATTCGACTGCGGCCATACCGAAGCACCGCCTTCAAGTGTTCAGTCGAACAAATCACCACCAGTGATTTAAGTCGGTTACTCGTTCTATCGGTCGCTTTTGGCGAAACACTAAATTTCGAGGACATAAACGATCAACACCGTTGTCGAGCGGTGGTGCAAGGGAAACACACATGCACAATGGACTTCCATAAAATTTCTGTCTGCCAAATTCACTCGCAAAGCATTGGTGGCCCGGGGCTATATTAAAAGACATTTGTTCAAAGTACTATACAGTGGATTGAACCTGAAACTACGGTATCAAAAACCGAGCCTTCTAAACCTCACTGACTGGATTAGCAAGGATTTGTGTAATTTCCTTTTATTTTGGGGTTAATAAACATCAAGTAATGTTCTAAGAATTAAAAAAATAAAATTTATCTATGTTATAATAATAAACAATGTGTTTGAAATAATGAATTTATACAGGATTAGTATAATCCCTTCGCCACCATCTCTTATCTCCATTTAGGATGGAAAAGACAGCAACAAAACGGAGTTGAAATAGACCTTTTAAACTAACGACTGCCTTCTTTCCCGGACAACAGCATTCTAGCGCGTCTGTAAAAAAAACGATAATCTACTATAATAATACTCTTATGCTTTTCTCCGTCAGAACATATGAATGAGAAAGGAAAGGGTGATAGATGAATAAGGACGGGGTGACGGTAGAATGGTAGTGGGAGCGTTTCAACTCTGTGTGAGTATATGTGTGCGTATACAAAAGGGAAGTATATGAACGTTTGTATGTGTGTGCGCAATGAAAGTGGGATGGTGAATATTCAACGATGAAAAGAAAAATCAAACAGCGTTTCAACTCTGTATGGGTGTATGTGTGTACGTGTACAAGGGAAGTATGTGAATGTATGTGTGAACCAGATTTCTTTCAACAACAAACTATGATCGATGGCACATCTCAAAAGACAAACCACTAGATAACATTGACAAATGTATTAATTTGATTTACCATCTATATTCATATATAAAATACTAGAATTAGCCGTCATTTTTTACGGCACGGGGATAACTAGTGTGTAATATTTTACACAATGATTGACTATGTGAATGCGTAGTGGCATTTCTTCTAGCTTTGCGTTCGGAGTTCAAATTCCACCGAGGAAAACACTGTCATTCGTCTTTTCAGGGTCGATGAAATAAGTACCAGAGTAGCACAGGTGTTCCCCCCACCCCAGACTTCAGGCCTTGTGCCCGTAGTAGAAAGGATTGTTATTATTATTATTATTATTATTACTAGTGCAGCGAGCTAGTAGAATCGTTAGCACGCTGGGTAAAATGCTTAGCGGCATTTCGTCCGTTGCTACGTTCTGAGTTCAAATTTCTTTGAAGTCGACTTTGCTTTCCATCCTTAAGGGATCAAAAAAATAAGTAGCAGTTGAGCACTGGATTCGATGCAATCGACTTACTCTCTCCCCAGAAATTGCTGGCAGTGTGCCAAAATTTGAAGCCATTATTATTATTATTATTATAGATGTGTGTAACGTCTGAAATTAAGATTGAAATTATTCCCGCTTGAACATTTTTGATCATAGTTCTGTTCTGACCTAGAGTCAAATAACAACAACCACAACTGATCAGCCAAGAGAATTTAAAACATAATAACGGTCTTTAACTGGGTTTTTTTTTTTTTTTCTGTTTCTATCAGTTTAATTTCTTTTGATCAAGTACAAATAAACTATAGAGCAGAAGAGAAAATGAGGATAACTGTAGAATTCATGCATTTTTACAGGGTGCGGGGGGGGGGGGCGACTGCTCGCGACGAATGAAATGATGCAAATTTAAAGAACTTACTCACATGGCCATTAAACAGCTGTCACTGAGTTCAAATTTCTATCTTAAATTTGCGTCACAACAAACGTTGCTTAGAAGTTTCGGGTTTGTTCTATGTTTCACATAAGGAATTTATAAAGCGATCTAAAGGGCGATACACATACACGACATCCACACGTATTGAGAGAGAGAGAGAGAGAGAGAGAGAGAGAGAGAGAGAGTTGGACCCTTCCAATTGTATTTGCTTTTTCGACTAGTGTAACATAATCTTGTCAGTCTATCTAAAAATACACCTAATGGGCGTATACAAAATGAGCGCTATGTTTTTAAAGAATGTTATAAAGTATATTGATATCATAAATTTGGCTGTCTACGTTATTTGACTGTCTACCTAAGTCTTAAAAGTTAATCTTGCATATCGAAGATTTCTCCTTCTAAGACAAACCAACTTACAGGAAAAGTCTTTTGTTTCTTTTTCTGCATGTTTATATTTTATATTTTTTCTACTTCCGTTATTTTCTGTCTGACAGTTTTGATAGTGTCTATCATATATTGTATAATATTCACAAACCAACGTTCCTTGCCGTTGTTGCTGCTTTGTCTTTTATTGCTAGTGTTTCGGTAGGGGGGAGTGGGAAAGGAGGGGAAATTCCGACGGATATTTTTCATCCAAGGATTTTTAAAATATATACATGGCAGTGTAGCATATTAGGCTTAACTGCTAATCATATTTGAGCGAAACCTTGTTAGTAAATATCAATTCAAAGTTCTGTAAAATATTATTATTATTATCATTATTGAGGTGGCAAGCTGACAGAATCATTATGGCATCAGAGAAAATGTTATTTGTTTCGGTTATTTAACTTCGGTGCTGAAATCCCGCCGAGGTTAACTTTCATCTTTTCGGGGTCAGTCAAACATCGGGGTTAGTCAAACATCGGGGTCAATGTAATCGACTAAATTTTTTCATCTCAAAAATGCTGGCCTTGAGCCAAAATTTGAAACAATTATTATTATTGTTGTTGTTGTTGCTGCTTTAGTTTATACAAGATATTTTAAGTTTCAACCAGAGACCGTACGTAAAAAAACCCAAGATGGTCGTTTTATTGTGGGTGATATTCATGAGTAACAATGATATATTCCAGGGAAAAGAGACCAAATATCAAGTATTAAGATTTTATTAAAAATTTGTTCTAAAATTTGTTATTTTGAAAGAGTTTAAAAGATTCAGATATTGATTTTCTTAGAGGAGGAACATGATGTTTTGGGGTTTCCTGGTATTTGATCATGTTATTTAAGAGTGTCGGTGATTACAGGTAAAGTTGTTGTTAGATACCACAAATCTTGGCTTTGCAATCTGCAGGGATTGATGTGTCGATTTTACCACAATATCTGGTCTACTGACGTGAATAACTTCAACCAGATCGAATACTGAAGTCTCAAAGAACGGTGACTTCTTTATTTTCTACGACTTTGGCAAGCTTATACTCTCACTAGTTCTTAGGTCATACATCCAATTCGAATAGTGTCCAAGTCTATCACGGCGGAATATATTTATTTCAGGCTAACATAGAGCATCCAGAGATGAAGTGGTCAATTGTTTCTCTGGTTGTACCACAAAAGCAGCAGTTAAGATCAACACCGTTTTAAAGAATATTGACGAGGTAATTTTTTTCTCTCCTTGTTTTTTTTTTTTCTGTACCCCTTTCTGTAGAAGAGCGTAGGCTCGAAATGTAAAAGACTTTCTATTCCTGAGCGTTATACTAATAATACATCTGTTTGTTTCCTACACCACTTGTCTTCGTCTTCTGTTTTTTTCGTAAACTCTCCCTAATTTCTTGCGAGCAGGCACAAATCCTGAGCAGCAACAATGAAACTTCCTGTTTCAGATTTAAGACCAGGCGCAGCCAGTCACTGATGGATCAACAGCATCAAGATCACTGGCCTTTGTAGGATGTTTGCTATGTAATAGTCTTATTTATCCATTAGAGCTCTGAGACTCCATTTGATTTGGTTTGTGCTTTTCATTTGTGTTGCCTTCTCAATTTCACAATGGTTTCTTCTGTTTCATTTAGATGCGCCCCAATCCCGACCATCTTTAACATCGTCCTTTTTTTTATTTTTTAGTCTTGCTTCTTCTGATATTGTGTACAATATCAGAAGGCGGCGAGCTGGCAGAAACGTTAGCACGCCGGGCGAAATGCGTAGCCGTATTTCGTCTGCCGCTACGTTCTGAGTTCAAATTCCGCCGAGGTTGACTTTGCCTTTCATCCTTTCGGGGTCGATTAAATAAGTACCAGTTACGCACTAGGGTCGATGTAATCGAATTAATCCGTTTGTCTGTCTTTGTTAGTCCTCTTTGTGTTTAGCCCCTTGTGGGTAGTAAAGAAATAGGTATTGTGTACAATTTCATGGTACTTTCATATCTGCAGACAAGTTCAAGTATCCAGTACTAAGTGTTCTTTAGTTAAGTGACAAATGATAAGATTCCACTCAGGGTTCAAAACTTTAACTTTTACTCTTGTCGATTCCACAGTTACATAGATATTATTCACAAGCCACTACTTACTTTATATGTCTCATACAATATTTTTCATTACTATATTCATATTAAATCATTATTTGTTGTATTTTGCAAATTAAATCGTTGGATTTTAAAGGGAAATAAATACACGAACCGGATTCAACTTTCAGTAATAAACACTTTCCTATTCTTTTTAATTATTGTTTCGGCGAAACAAATACGTTTTCTAAGTAACATTTTTTTTCTTTTTTTTTTGGTGTACGACCGAGATACAGAAATGAAGACTAACATGGCTGACTATGGTTCGTCACCTATTCCTTTTAAATGAACTCTGACTTATCAGTAACTGTTGTTATCAAAGGTTGTTTTGAATTTCACACACACTGATTCTCAAATACTGCTATAGAGTAAAAGAATCTACTGGAAGCTTATAAATACATTTTAAGTTTACGCGCGCGTGTACACACATACACATACAGAGTCCCCTCTAAAAAATCTTGCCTTTTCTTTCTTTAAATTATAGACTGATCTCTCTTTATAAATGTATGAGTTCAGTCTGATATAGAGAGCGTTCACTGACAACAACTAGTGTAAACACTGTTGTTGTTTTATCTATTCTGTTGAATGACCCTCCCGCTGATTTGCTTAGTTTCGAATCTGTTACTCTGGCAGAAGATTAATTTGTCCAGCGGTAAAACCCTATCCCTTGTAGAAGTTAAATATTTCCAGTGACATTTTATCCCCTATTACTTGGGAATAATTACCTACGGGGGAGCCCACTGTTTTCCAGTTAGATATATTATGGACAGTCATCAACATGCTAAAGGAATATACACACACACACACACACACACACACACACACACAGAGGCTCTCACCCTCGTGCTTCTGGATATATAGTGACACGAAGGCGGCGAGTTGGCAGAAACGTTGGCACGCCGGGCGAAATGCGTAGCCGTATTTCGTCTGCCGTTACGTTCTGAGTTCAAATTCCGCCGAGGTCGACTTTGCCTTTCATCCTTTCGGGGTTGATAAATTAAGTACCAGTTACGCACTGGGGTCGATGTAATCGACTTAATCCCTTTGTTTGTCCTTGTTTGTCCTCTCTGTGTTTAGCTTCTTGTGGGTAGTAAAGAAATAGGATATAGTGACACATCGTACCTTCAAACTAGTATGTGTATGTGTGTATAGAAATACATACATATATATATATACACACTCACATACGCCAGCACACACCAGAAGTATACATATGCATGCATGTAGATGCGTATGCGCACTCACAAGTTGGACCTACCATTTTGCATTTGCGTGCGTTAGTATTTGTGTGTGTGTGTGTGTGTGTACCCCCCCCCCCAATCTGTCCGTCCGTCAACAGCAAAACTTCAAAATTTCTCCTGATTTATGTCCAGTGAGGTGCATGTGGGGACTGATGTGTTGAGGACGTGGAGAGGAAGAACAGTTCAAATTTATATTTTCCTTCAACAGATTTGATTGCCAATACGTTTAATATATTTGTAGCTTAGTATTATATTCTAGTATTTCAGTTATCAGGTCTTCTTGTTGATAGCATCGAGAGAACAAGATTAAGTTGGGATACTTGAAAAACTATGGAGGTTTTGGTGTGGTAAGAGGGAAGGGTGTGAACTTTAAAAGCTCTAAAATGGTAAAATTAGATGTTTTCTGTATTCATTTGTAACTTACTTGTCTGTAAGTTTTCCTACAAAACGTTTCAAGTTGTTGCTGGAATCATTACACAGAGATCAAGACAAATAAACTAATTGCTTTTGTAATATTAACCACTGTATTCGACAACGGCGATAAGTATTCATATGGGTGATAAAACTTGATAGGGTTTCCTATTAAGTTACAATGGCGACTTTTATTTATTTTCCAATCCCCACAATACTGTCATAAATATTACCATCTGCTTAATGTTTTCGACGAAATGGTTTTTCGTTCAGGAGTAGGGGTTGTAGGAAGGACGTGTAACAATTATTTAAATTACATGCAAATGACAAATGAACCAGCACTGTTGAAATTGCTTAGGGGACATTTTAAGCTCGATTATTTTTCTATCCTCTCTTTCACTTTGGCAGAGAACCAAAGAGAGAGAGAAAAGGAGGGGTAGCGAGAGAGAGAGAGAAAAGGAGGGGGGAGAGAGAGAGAAAGCGGGTAGAAAGAGAAGGAGAGAGAGAGAGAGAGCGCAAGTAAAATGAAAGAAATATGGCAACCTTAATAGACTTTCTAGAAATATCTCCGTTTTGGCTTTGGTTGGTAAACTTCGTTATTAAGTGGCACAATTTTTGAGCTGAAATTGCTTGTTTCTGTTGTTCTTTCTTTCTTTATTTATTTATCTGAAGGATTTCAGTGGGTGAAATATCAAAGGGAACCAACATTTGTTGATTTCGTTTCTCTTTCGCCCCCAACATAAAATACAAGAAAGGAGAAAACAAATTTCTTTGCCCATCAATGTCATTGTGGAATTCACTGAAGGAATTTGTCATCCGTGTATTCCTTTCCCACTGATTCATAGAGACACGCGTGCACATACGCGCACCCATGTGTGACACATACGTAGACTCGTTTGTTATGTACACATGAAAATAGTTTCCATGCATACATAGACACACACACATATATTATGCGTGTATGTATATATATATACACACACACACACATATATATATATATATATGTATATATATATATATATATATATACATACACAGACTACCCGCACATATATACATACACACACACATACATTTCATTTCATTTATACATATACACGTATATAAGGAGTGTGTAGAGTATGGCACAAAGAGTTGTTTGTACGCATATGTATGTGTGTATGTCATACAGACATGGCGAGACATGTAGAGGTGCTTTAATCTTCAATCCAGGACCTCTTACTTCGCTATCCCTGTGAAAAGTATAACTTAACTAAACCTTATGTAGGACCCATTTCAATGCAGAGTGTATGACGTAGGAGCCAACAAAGTTTTGCATAATATAAGGTACAAAACAGACTATGGATTTTAAATAATAACTTGTTTTTATCACCTCAAACCCTTGCCTTTTGCGCTGTCCGCTGAAGACATTTGGCATGTCTTCAGCATTAACAAAACTAGGATGGCTGTTCTGTTACTATTATTCAAAAGGTGGCCATGTGTGCGCGCGCGCGCGAGCATGTGGACAATATATACGTGTGTATATATATATGTATATATATACACACACACACATATATATATATATATACACACACACACATATATATATATATATATATACACACACACACATATATATACGTATATATACACACAAATATATATATATATACACACACGCACATATATATACGTATATATATACACACAAATATATATATATACACACATATATATACGTATATATATACACACACACATATATATATACGTATATATATATATATACACACACACATATACACGTATATATATATATATATATACACACACACATATACACGTATATATACATACATATACACGTATATATATACATATACACGTATATATATACATATACACGTATATATATATACATATACACGTATATATATATACATATACACGTATATATATATACATATACACGTATATATATATACATATACACGTATATATATATACATATACACGTATATATATATATACATATACACGTATATTATATATTACATATATATATATATATATATATATAATACATATACATATATATATATACATATAATACATATACATATATATATATACATATACACGTATATATATATAATATACACGTATACATATATATACATATACACGTATATATTATACATATACACGTATACATATATATATACATATACACGTATATATATACATATATATATACATTATATATATATATATATATACACATATACACGTATATATATACATATTCACGTATATATATATATATATATATATATAATATATATAATATCATATATATATATATATAGGTATATGAAAAGCAATGGTCCCAAGACAGTGACCTACGGAACACCGCTCGCTACTTTTGTTTTCATTGAGGTGTCTGGCTTCTATCTTTCAGAAAGCCATGTAACTACTCTCCATGTTTTCCAGCTATGCCGAGATCACGCAGTTTTTGGCATATCATGCCATGATCCACTTTGTCAAAAGCTTTTGCAAAATCAAGGTATACTACGTCTACATTTGAGTTGTTGAGTAACTGCCTCAACACCCAGTCATAATGTTGTAAGAGCTGGGTCAGGCAGCTCCTATCTGGTCGAAAGCCATACTGGGTATCACTCAGCAAATTATTTTCTTCAAGGATCTGTTCGATGACTTTGCTGATGTGTGAAGTCAGAGAGATAGGTCTATAGTTTTTGGCATCTGCTCTGCTCCCTCCTTTATGGATTGGGCATATCATGCCCTCCTTCAGCTTGCTGGGCAGTCTGCCATTTGCAAGAAAACTCTGAAAGAGAATCTGGAGGGGTTTTGCCAGGGCTTGCTTACATGATTTGAGGAGGATTGCTGAAAAACTATCAGAACCAGCAGTTGAGCTTGCGTCCACCTCATCTAAGGCTAGTAGTAAATCTTCTTCGCTTATGTCGATGTATTCCATCGTAAATGCTTGGCTGGGTATAGGTGAGGCGGCAAAGCTGTCCACTGGTTCGTTCACTTGTCTGTGTTCCAACGGGGTGGTAAAGACACTTTTGAACCGGTCATTCAGTACCTCACTGATCCTGGTTGGACTATCTGTGAGGGAGCCATACTTTTGGAAAAAGGGTACTATTTCCAGCGTACTGAGGCTGTTTTTTATATATACATGTGTGTGTGTGTGTGTATATATATATATAATATATATATATAAATATATGTGAATTGATTTGTATATAAAGACATATGTATGTAAATATATACAAACTTATGCACATATATGCATTCTTTGATATATATATATATATATATATATATATATATATATATATATATATGTTATATATATATATATATATAATATATATATATATATATATTATACATACATACATACACATTATGTATATATATACACACATATATATATACATATATAATATATATATACATATACACACATATATATATTATACATATACACATATATATATATATACATATACACATATATATATACATAATATACATAACACACACACCACACATATATATATATTTATACATATATACATATATATACACACACACACATATACACAAACACATACACACGCATAAATAAGTGTATAAATGTACAGAAGCCACACACACACACACACAATGATATATATTCACACAATGATATCCTATCTCAGAAGGATGTGTGCATTTACTTATGTTTTCTTGCTGAATTGCTACTGGGTCTAATATATTATTGGTAACTTCATTTTGAAGCACTCATTGGAATGAAGACAAATTTGAACTGGGCAGCATATCAGTTCATTTCATCATAAACGTCAGAAACTGAATATTTAAATGTCTTTTAGTTCGGCATTCTGGCTTTCATCGTTTCTGCCAACTGCAGATAAAAACTATCCTTTTTAATTTAATTCGTTTTTGTATTTTGTTTTTAAAGGACGGTTACATAATCTCACATTTACATGAGTGAAGAAAGCTTACTACGTCGCGAAACATTGCTGTAAAAGTAGTCTTCGTGACAAAAGAACACAGTTACGGAAAATTTATGATATAACGGATTTGATGACACGATGTTGATCTCTGCTCTCAAAGTATGGAATTTAGTTTCAATTCAGAACCGAAATTAACTCAACTGACTAAATCGTTTGGTTCTACAACATTCGTCACAATAAAACATCATTAAAAGGAAATGTGGACAAGATCCGAAGAATTCATTTGACAATGTAGTCTCTGATAACCAAATGGTTACGGCTGCAATGTCTTTGATTATACTTTTACACAATCGGGGCTGATCTGGACCAAAGAATAACCAAAACCATACAGGTGCCTCTTTAATGCCAAATAGTGAGGTTTGATGTGGATGTTAGAAACAGGAGCCAGATTTCCTAAAATCACACCATACCTATTTCTTTACTACCCACAAGGGGCTAAACATAGAGAGGACAAACAAGGACAGACAAACGGATTAAGTCGACCCCAGTACATAACTGGTACTTATTTAATCGACTCCGAAAGAATGAAAGGCATGGTCGACCTCAGCGGAATTTGAACTCAGAACGTAGCGGCAGACGAAATACTGCTAAGCATTTCGCCCCTCGTGCTAACGTTTCTGCCAGCTCACCGCCTTAAACCACACCATACCATCATGAACGAGCGACACACTGGATAATGCAATCCTAGAAAAAACCGATGGGATGGTTACGGCTAGAAAGTTTTCAATCATAGGTCTTCTCATTGATGACAAACACCTTTAGCGGCAGAAGGCTAAAAACCCGGTATCGAAACCAAAGCTGTCATTTCTAAGATGCTACTTTTCCTAAATCAACTTTAGTTAGAGTCGAACTAAGAAAATGGAGGGTAGTTGCTAATAATGAAGACATTTTAGTCTATTGCTCTATCGTTCTTTCCACCACGAACACACTAATAACATACCCACTAATGATATAAAACTAATTGAACTAATAGGCGTAGGAGTGGCTGTATGGTAAGTAGCTTGCTTACCAACCACATGGTTCCGGGTTTAGTCCAAAGCGTGACACCTTGGGCAAGTGTCTTCTTCTATAGCCTCGAACCGAACAAAGCCTTGTGAGTGGATTTGGTAGACGGAAACTGAAAGAAGCTCGTCATATATATATATAATATATATATATATATATATATATAATAATGTGTGTGTTGGTCTGTGTTTGTCCCCCACCCCAACATCGCTTGACAACCGATGCTGGTGTGTTTACGTCCCGTAACTTAGCGGTTCGGCAAAAGAGATCGATTGAATAAGTGCTAGGCTTATAAAGAATAAGTCCTGGGGTCGATTTGCTCGATCGACTAAAGGCGGTGCTCCAGCATGGCCACAGTCACATGACTGAAACAAGTAAAAGAGTTAAGTGTAATTAGTTAACTGAGACGGTTGTCACTCTCACTCGAAGTGTCTTGATATTCTAAATGTTTCAACGTACGAGTTCCACAACCTTGGAGCCAATTAGCAGAATCGTCAAAGCATTGACAAAATACTTTGCGGTATTCAGTTCCGGCTTGTAAGTTTACGTTGAAATTATGCCAAGATCAGCTTGATAAAATAAAGAACCAGTCAACTACTGAAATTGATTCGATCGGCTAACTCCCCGCCCTTCAAAACTGCCGCCGCTATTATGATGGTCATCTTCATCATTATTCCCCTCATCATCATTGAAGATAGGAACTTCGGATTGGCTGCATCAAATCTTAGTGATTACATGCGCAACCTCACCTACAAAGTTTTCATTTAGATTCAGTGACTTAGTTTTCAGTGATGTGAGTGTTAATGACCATAACGATTTCTACTTGTGTTGCGACAAGGCCTCATATTTTGGGTTTTAGGTAGACTTATTAGATTTCCATACCGACATGGCCGCTTCTTACTTTATTAACCCCACCGAATGACCATGAAAGATAAAGTTAAGTTGGTAGGATTTAAACAAAGATTGTAAATGACCAATTTACCAAAATCAACACTCAGGCCCAACAGACAAGATTTTTTTCAAAATAAATAAATAAATATATATATATAAAAAACAACAACAAAAAATCGAGTGTTGGCGATTTGCAAAAGGTAAAAGCGATCCTGTAGAGAATGAGTCGTATTTGGAGTCTTTCGTTATTCTGCAATCGATCTTTCAAGGTTAATCTGAAAGCTTT
>NW_021831906.1:25000-32500 GCF_006345805.1 Octopus sinensis | reverse complement strand
TAAATTAAGTACCGGCTGCGTACTGGGATCGATCTAATCGACTGTCCCCCTACCCCAAAAATGCGGGCCTTGTGCCTAGAGTAGAAAAGAATAATCACCATCTTCTTCCGAATTATTTAATTAGTCTTGTATTTGATTAGTAATATCTTTGCCGAAATCTAACAGAATCACTAGACCACCTATGTAAGGTAATACAATATCTTCTCTTTGTTTTTATTTATTTGTATCACCTTGCCTATTTTGCCCAATTTCTCACCTGCCTTGTTTAAAATTTTAGTTTTTAAAAGCGTTTATGTTATTCACAGACTACCATGACTCAAGCAAACTACGATGCAATTGTAGATATTTTAGCACTTCACAGTTAGTTTTCATGCAGAGCATGTCTCTGGGTTCCTTAGTCCTTATACTGTGAAAACATGTCGGCGTTTTACTTGTTCTTGTTTTTACCAAACATATTTTATGAAAACATTATCGATGCTTGATGGAACATGGAACTAGTTCAATGTCTTTTGATTAATGATATCCCTACTAAAACAGTTTAAATTGTATATTGATCGCATTTTTGCAGCAAGTAGCATTTTGTTTTTATTGATAATAAATTAAAGTATAAATCACACTGTTTATTGATGGTTGGTGTGGGGGGTGGGGAGATGCGGGGAAAATAGTTATATGCCTACTGATGATAAAATCAACTTATTTGATATGTTATCTACGAATTTATCATGTTCCATGTAATTGATAATTCGAATTTCTACTGATCATTGGTGCTGCTATCACTGTGAAAGAGAAATCGGTTCCGACTAGTGTAATAAAATATGGATCCAACTAGACAAGTCATTAATCATGTTATTAAACGAAGAATTTAAAGACAAATAAATGTTTGTTTGTTTTTTTAAGAAAATATATGCAACGAACGCTAATTTTAATAACTTCACGCGTTCAAATTCAACCTTATTCGCCATCCTATTTAGTATTTATTAAAGTTAGGCGTCCAAAGGTTGTGCTCACAGACACAAAATATATTTAACCTTAAGTTCTTTGTTTAGTAACTTCAATAATTAGTTTGGTTTGATGCATATTTTCACTTCACTTATAAGAACCAATTTTTAGTAGCAGCACCAATGATTTGCAGAAGTTGAAATTATCGATTTCGTGATCAATTCTTAGTCAGTATATCAATTCAGTTGATTTTACTATCAATAAGCATATATTCCTTTTTTTGCTTTATCGCGTTGTTTTGTGTGTTTTTCTTTTATTTTTTATTTTTTATTCCGTTTTTTTTTTATTTCTGAGGTTTAGATGAACATCAATAAACGCTTTGATTATAATTTAATTTATTATCAATAAAAAGTTGCTTCATTAAACATTGTACATACAGACACGCTTATACATGTGTGTGTCTTCGAAAGAAAATGTATGCATATATACACATACATACATACATACATACATACATACATACATACATACATACATACATACATTAATACATACATACATACATACATAATGCTTGCATACATACATAATGCATGCACACTTACATAAATACAAACATACATACATGTGTAAAGACCCCTACCTTCGGTCATGAATGACCATGGGATTGCATTTAGAAAGTTACCCTCCGAGGTACAGGTCCGGGCAAGATTTTTTATGGAAAACCAACAGTCGCCCATGCATGCCAACCTCCCTCGCCATGCCACTGATGTCATCCAAGGGAAAGGCAAAGGCCGATACAGTTTGGTGTCAGTGATGTCGCAACTCATTTCTACAGCTAAAGAACACAACACAGCCCGGTCCGGGAATCGAACACACTACCTTCTGATTCCGAACCCGATGCTCAAACCACTGAGTCATACGCTTCCATACATACATACCTAGGTGCGTGCATACATGTATGCATACATACAAGCATGCATACACACAAACATACAAGCATATATACATGCGTACATATGCGTACATATATGCTTGCATACATACATACATGAATACATGCACACATGCATACACAAATACATGCATACATACATGCACACATACATCCATACATGCATACATGTATATATACATACAAGCATGCAAACTTACATAGTACATGCATACATTCATACATGCAAATATACGTACATGCATGCATACATACATACATGCATACATACACACAGGCATACATGCATGCATACATACATACACACATATATACATATATGTACATACACACACAAATATATACATACATACGTACGTACGTACGTACATACATACATACATACATACATACATACATACATACATACATACACACATACATACATACATACATACATACATACATACATACATACATACAACACAGGCACTAGTGCACAAGCAAGCATTCATAGTCTTGTGCTTCGTATATCTCCTTCAAAATTTGTAGCGTGTTTTATATGCAGAATGATAACGAACTCTTTAGACCAGTAGAAGCTTTTAACAGCACCCAACATGGCTTACTCGTTCGCAGAAGCTCTGATACGGCTTCTACACCAACACAGTTAATTTCTAAAGAGTATGAAAGTCAATATCATGAGTTTACATACTTTTGCAACGATGGTCCACAAAATCTTACGACAGGGATCTTGGCATGGGTGTTTAGTGTTTAATTCTTTCATTTCTGGAAAGACAAGAAACAAATGATGGAGGCCATCTGAACCCTATCTGAAAATATTCTACAAAGTCTCTCAAAGCCCTGTTCGGGAACCCGTTTTATTCAACAGTAATATCAGACCTATCTAGGCAAATGTAGATAGTCAGCTACGTGTGTGTGTGTGCAAGCGCGCCACTCTGTGTGGCTAGATGCCCTAACACATAGCTATTCACTGTATATAACTTGGGCAAACTACTTTAAAGTGTAGTTCAGCAGCAGAAAGACTGCATCTATCGTTAGAGAAAGATAATCCCCAACGAAATGTCACTCTTTCCTCAAGCATACGAACAATATAAAACTCTGAACACATTCGTAACTCGAACACATTAAGTATGCCTTCAAACCGAACATTCTTTCGTTTTTCTCAAACGAGAAAAATTTCTGTCAGGATGAGATGGTGAACACACAGAACAAACGTTTTTGGCTTACCTCGTCCCCAAAACATGTACCGAGAGTGTAAAAATTAAACATACAGTCACCATCATGGCGTTTGGGGTGATCACTAGTGATGGTGACGTTGTGCTCCCATTTATCTTCTCACAAGGCCTCACACTCAACACGGAGGCCTATATCGAGTGCCTGAAGTGCTGCCGTGGGTCAAGTGGGTGGCTGATGTGGAAAAGCCTGTGTCTGACAATAGGATTTTGTACCATGCCACACAAGCAGGAGAAACCAGTCATGGCTGTCAGACAATTTCTGCAACCTAATCACCCCTAGCATCTGGCTACCTAACTCCCTTCATTGTTATGTGTGAGACGCAGTTGAGCGAAAGACAAACAAAACTGCTTTTAACACCAAAGATGAACTGAATGCAAGGATTATAGCAGCATTCACCAATTTAAAGAAGGAGACCGTCCAGAAAAGTTACAGTAGTTTCCGAAGTCGTTTGGCGGCTGTAGTTGAAGCCAATGGCGATTTTACAGTATAAGTATACTTTTTAGTATTTCAAGATATTTTTATGTAAATTTGGTAAATATATATGTTAAAAAGATATGTCAGTGTTATGGTTTTACGTAATTTAGATAACAGTTTATTCACCGCACCCTGTATATACAGTATATATGTATGTAATTGAAAATATTGGAGTCAACAGGAAAGAGTACGTTTGGACATGAAATTTTTAATCACCACAATTGTTTCCACGCAACATAGTGATCCAGGCGTGGAGGTACTTGATTATGCATTATGGGATCTAGTTGTGTTTCGTCAGACGATATATAAATATTGTCTCTGTAAGTTCAAATCTGAAGGTGGACGAGCTTCATATTGTACTGTGCTACGTCCTTAACAACATATACCATAACTATATATGTATATATAAATATATGTGTGTGTGTATAACATCTATGTGTGTGTCTTTGCACATACATATATACGCACACATACATATATACGCACACATACATATATACGATATGTTTTCCGTTTTTGTCTATTAAATCCACTCAGAAGGCTTTGGTTGGCCTAGGATTATAGTAGAAGACACTTGAACGAGTGGCAACTTGATAAAAAAACTCGGGAAAGTTGCCACGCAGTGGAATTGAACCCGAAACCATGTGACTGGAAAGCAAACTTACTACAGAGCCACGCTTGAGCCTATCTCAACCATGCCTATGTACATACATACATACACACACTTGCATAGAGACGTGTGTGTATGCGTGTGTATGGAGGGTAGTGATACTAATATTTCTATCGCTTCTGCAAATAGTGCACTTAATACATTCCATCCGAAAATCTAATCGATGTAGAAATGTTTAGAATTATTCAAATATTAATCAATACCGGATGCAGTAACTGACAAGCAGATATCATTAAAAGACAACTTAAGCTGACTGTCAATAACCCAAATTTTTAGGAACAAGCTTCATAAAACATACATATGCTATTTAGAATATAATACAACAAACACTCTACTTCTGTAAATTAGATGAAAGGATTCTTTGGATTATCACAGAACTGAGTGACCTATATCACAAAACAGATTACCACTAAACTGAACTTCGGTGATATAGTTACGATGTTATCGCAATACGAAAACAAGAAAAACTATTGATACAACATCGAATTGTGAGCTGTACACATCCGTATACTCTTATCACCTTTGAAATCATTAGCTATTTCGCCACCTTAATGGCGTCAACAAGCCATTAAATACGATAGTACTGCAATTGATACAAAAGAAACAGGTAGTTATGTTTTAGCGACTCGGACGGACAAAAAGCAAGGACAGTGAGATGTGGGATTAAAACTAGCAACAAGAACAGAAAAAAAATGAAAAATACCGAATTTTGTGGTGAAATGAAATAGATATAAGTTTCAATTTTTTCACTAGTCTTAACGATATATTTTTTCGTCCATTCGAGTTTCAGCGATTCCACATCATGTTTCACTTGTTATTTCTGTCTCGTCTCCACTGAATTAATTGCCTAATAACTATAATCAATGACTTGTTCTCGCCATTTAGTTACCAGTTCTATACTGAGGTATCGAAACTGGCAGAATACTTAGAGATACAGCTGATGACAGCTAAATTTTTTTTCATTGTCTTAATTGTATTTATCCATTGTTCCCATTCCATACATTCGTGATTAGCGGCGCATACAGGACAATTTTCTAGTGCGTTGAGCTTCATTGATATACAAGTATCTGCATGTATGCTCGTGCGAATGCGTGTGTGCATATGTTTGTGTAGATTCAAAATTAGTAACAAGAATAGCAACCAAAGAAGACAATGTGAGAACGAAATGGAAATTATTTGTTTGATGCATAATGAGAAATTACGGAAGTAGAAGTAACTTTGTGTTTCAGAACTGAGCTCTTCTTCAGAAAGTTTGAATATCACATCAGAAGAAAAGCGTGCTGAGAAGAAAATAGAAGAGCGTCAGTAACAGAGAAATTAGTGTTGTTCTATGTCAATGCATACTTACAGCACAAATACACACATAACATATGTACGTTTGAGTGTGCGTGTGTATATATATATATAGATAGATAGATAGATGGGATTTATAGAGAAACAAAAGACGAAGACAGGTGTATGAACAACAAGCAAGTGTATTAGCTTAACGCTGGTGAAAATGAAGTCTTTTACGTTTCAAGCCTACGTTCTACAACTGTAAGGAATGAGAGAAAACAAAGACAGAACGAAAATAAACTTGTAGATCTCAGCGGTCCAGTATGTGTGTGCGTGAGTATACATACATACATACATGTATGTATATATATTTATGTATGTATGTATGTATGTATATGTATGTATGTATGTGTGTATATATGTATGTAGGTAGATATGTAGGTAGGTAGGTAGGTAGGTAGATATGTATGTATACACGTATACACAAATATGAATATAATTATACATATACATATATATCTGTCTATATATATATATATACATATAATTATATATATGTACATGTATGTAGACACACACACATGTATGTATGTATGTATGTATAGACACACATTCACATACACACACGCACACACACACACACACACACACACACACACACACACACACACACACACATTCACAAGCTAACCAATAATGTAGATGTAAACTATACGGCTGAGAATCTTTTTCGGTGACTAGACTACAATGATTCTCTTGTCAAATTTGGCCTTTTCCTTATTTTTCTTTTATATTCTACTGCTTCTCCTCCTCCTCCTCCTCCTCCTCCTTCTTCTTTTTCTTCATCTTCTTCTTCTTCTTCTTCTCTTCTTCTTCTTCTTCTTCTTCTTCTTCTTCTTCTTCTTCTTCTTCTTCTTCTTCCATTTCATTATGTCTGTCACCAATCTATTTCTTTCCTTTTTCTTTCTTTGTCTTCTTTCTTCCTTCCTTCCTGATTTCTTTTTTTCTTTCTTATTTCATATTGCTTTGCTATCTTCCAGCTTCTTTAACAATCTCTATTTTATATATATATATATATATATATATGCATATATGTATATATATGCATATATGTAAATATATATATGTATATATACATATATATACATATATATATATACATATATATATATCCATATTTATATGTATATATATATAGTGGGAATTTATACACACACACATACGTATATAAGTATATATGTATATACATATATTATGTATATATAAAATATATATATACATATTCATATATGCTTGTGTGTGTATGATATTTCTATATATCTATATGTGTTTGTGTGTGTGTTTATAGAACATGGTTTTGGTTTTGTCTTCAGTTTACCTCATAAATGCTTGTGTACTTCTGTATGTAGGTATGATTCCAAGTGCATACATACACACATACCTAAACACCTATTTACACAGACGAATGAATATATATATATATATATATATATATATATATATATATATATATATATATATATATATATATATATATATATATATATATAATATATATATACATTTGTATATACATATAAGATACGAATATATATATACATATATGTATATGTATTTTATAGGTATTCATATATGTTATATATGTATAAACATATTGTATATATATATATATATATATATATATATATATATGTATTATATAATAATATATATATATATATATATATATATATATATATATATATGTATGTGTGTGTGTGTGTGTGTGTGGAGGCACAATGGCCCAGTGGTTAGGGCAGCGGACTAGCGGTCGTAGGATCGCGGTTTCGATTCCCAGACCGGGCGTTGTGAGTGTTTATTGAGCGAAAATATCTGATGGTTTGTTCGGTCACGTTTTATATATTATATATATATAATATATATATATATATATATATAATATATATATATA
>NW_021831906.1:12500-20000 GCF_006345805.1 Octopus sinensis | reverse complement strand
CTCTTTTGTCGAACCGCTAAGTTACGGGGACGTAAACACACCAGCGTCGGTTGTCAAGCGATGTTGAGGAGACAAACACAGACACACAAACACACACACACACATATATACATATACATATACATATATAAGACGGGATTCTTTCAGTTTCCGCCTACCAAATCCACTCACAAGGCTTTGGTCGGCCCGAGTCAATAGTAGAAGACACTTGCCCAAGGTGCCACGCAGTGGGACTGAACCCGGAACCATGTGCTTGGTAAGCAAGCTACTCACCACAGAGCCACTCTAACCAGAAAATTTAATTATGACTTCAAATTTTGGCACAAGGCCACCAAGTTCGGAGAATGGGATAAGTAGATTAGATCGACCCACAGTACTCAGCTGGCACTTATTTTATCAATATCGATAGGATGAAAAGCAAAGTGACCCTTGACGGAATTTGAACTCAGAATGCTTGGCATTTTGCCCGGTGTGCTAACGATTCTGCCAACACCCGTTATAAAAATACATTCTCTTATTCTTTTATTTGTTTCAGTCATTTCACTGCGGCCATGCTGGAGCACCGCCTTTAGTCGAGCAAATCGTCTCCCAGGACTTATTCTTTGTAAGTCTAATACTTATTCAATTGTCTCTTTTGCCGAAACTGCTAAGTTCGGGATCGTAAACACACTAACATCGGTTGTCAAGTGATGGTGGGGGAGAACACAGACACACAAACACACACATACACGCATGCACGCATATATATATATTAAAACTGAAAGAAGTCCGTCGTATATATATATATATATATATCATATATATATATAATATACGACGGACTTCTTTCAGTTTTCGTCTACCAAAATCCACTCACAAGGCTTTGTCGGCCCGAGGTTATAGTAGAAGACACTTGCCCAAGTGTCACGCAGTGGAGCTGAACCCGGAACCATGTGGCTGGTAAGCAAGTTACTTACCACACAGCCACTCCAAGAAATCAAAGGGGATCCATAGGCAAAAACTAGCTGAGAACGACTGTTTTAAAGTAACTTAGTTCATGCTAATCCAAACTGAAAGCCTTCGGGATTATTGCAGTTAATGAATCTGGAGCTGGGGTAAAAAAAAAAATTTTTTTAAATAAAAAAATAAAACACAAATCATACTAATTGACATCAACGCATTAGATCACGAATGCGTGTTTAAAGGAAATAATATTAATAGGAAAGAGTAACCGAGCTGAGGAAAGACACTATATATAACGTTATCGTGTTATAACTTAACGTAAACATACGCGGTCTACACACTAGCACACATGCGTACACAGAACCACACACACATATATATATATATATATATATATATATATATACACACACATACACACATGCATACATGCATGCCTATTCCATTAGATTTATAAATGTTAAACACTAATCTAGGAGTGAATGAAGAATGCATGATTATATTTTTTAAAATTAAGTGTCGATGACATAACTCATATAATAAGCTGAGTATGTGTGTATATACACACACACAAACACACACAAAAAAACACTCGCACAAACACACACACAAAAACACTCGCACAAACACACACACACATACATGCAATTATTTATATATATATGTGTATGTATGTATGTATGTACGTAGTATGTATGTATGTATGTATGTATAAATACACGTATAAAACGTACAAACATGAACATACATATGTTTATTTTTGCAAGTTTGCATATATGAATGGGGGAGGGTGTTTGTATGATTGTGTGCATGTATATATTTATGTACATGTATATGTATATCTATATCACGTGCGCGTGTCTATAAGAGAGAAAGAGAGTTTACCTAGAACTTATAAATATCTACGCATTTTAAATATAGACAGGCAAACTTTCTACATAGTCCACAAACACTGCATTGATTTCCGAAAGCTAGGTTTCCCAAAATCAAAACAGCGCAACGGCTATTCATAAATTACAAGCCAGTAAGAGAACAGTGAAAATGTGTAAAGCATTCTAGAAGAAGTTTTACCTGCGTGTCATACAAATACACAAATATTTTATCTTTTATCTTTCATGGGTTTCAACCAGAGGCTGAGGCCACGCTGGTGCACCGCCTTTACTGTGCCCGATGATTTTTACAGTACTGCTTCTGCTGAAGTAGCGCGTTGGACGTTGCTACTCTTCTGATGATGTGAATTCATCCGGAATTGAAGATAAAAAGCTGTCTAAATGTTTTTGAAGTCTTCCATGTCTACATCTTGCAGATCCTTGTTCTGCGGTAGGGTATTAAACAGTTGCCGTCCTTTGAATCCCGACCTATTCCAATATTGGGTTCGTATCCTCGATGGAGAAGATGGGACCTTTAGCACTCTGCAGTACCGTCCAGCTCGGTGATTGTTGTAGATTTCAATTCCGAAATTTGGTGCCAGACCCCCCATTACCTTCAACATATATAACACTGTAAATCTCTCATGTCTCCTCTCCAAGGAGTAGAGTTCCTGATCCCTCAATCTCTCCCAGTAGCCCATGTGTTTTACTTAGTCTATCTTCTTTGTAAAGTGGATCACTTTTAGTTCCGCAATTAGTTTTACACTCTGTGGGGACCCCACTTGGGAGCAGTAGTCCAGATGACTGAGGGCAAAGGTTCTCCAAAGCAGAAGCACTATGTCTCTGTTCTTGGTCCTGAAGGATCTAAGGATGCAACCTGCCATCCGCCTGCATAGTGTTGCCATCTGAGCAATGTGCTCATGGAAAGTTGCGTCGTTGCTCATGTAGATTCCCAGGTCACGCACCGACTCTAACTCTGGGATTACATTGCCTGCTGGTCCCGTTTACTTCAGCTGTAGATTGTTTGTGGGCTGATAGCAGAGTGCTTGAAATTTTGCGCCATTGAACTGCATATCATTCTCATCAGCCCATTTATATATTGCGTTCAAGTCATTCTGCAATCTTAAGATGTCAGTAGGATCCTTGACCGCCCGCGATACTTTTGTATCATCGACGTAGCTGGTGAGTGTGGCTCACTCTATGGCTGGGGTCATGCCCGAGAGAGCAACCACAAACAGTAGTGAACCCAGCACTATTCCCTGGGGGACTCCACTGAGGATTGATGTCACTTCAGAGAGATCACCATTTGCTGTGACAGCCTGACTTCTTTGCCTTAGGAAATCATGCAGCCAATCTCCCTGTCAACCAGCGATACCGAGGTCACACGATTTATGACATATCATCCTATGATCGACTTTGTCAATCATCTTCGCAAAGTCGAGATATATCACATCCACATTTGAATGGTTGAGCTATTGTTTTAGTACCCAGTCAAAGTGTTGTAGTAGCTGTGTTAGGCAGCTCCGTCCACGACGGAAACCATGTTGCATGTCTGCAAAAAATCATTGTCCTCAAGGAACGTGGTCAGTTTTTTCTGACAATGCGTTCCATGATCTTGCTGACATATGAGGTCAGAGAGATAGGTCTGTAGTTTATAGCATCTGGCCTGCTTCCTCCTTTGTAGGCAGGGCAAATTATTCCTTCTTTTAACGTTTTAAGAACTGTACCGCATTCACGGGGACTCTAAAAAATCATATATGTGTGTGTATGTGTGTATGCATGTATATATATATATATGTATATGTATGTACGTATGTATGCATGTATGTATGTATAAATGTATAAAAGATATAGTTTCTTGGATAAAACTAGCTGCATGATTGCTTATTATATATATATATATATATATATATATATATATATTATATATATAATATATTATAGAGAGAGAGAGAGAGGAGAGAGAGAGAGAGGAGAGAGAGAGATAGATAGATAGATAGATAGATAGATAGATAGATAGATAGATAGATAGATAGATAGATAGACGGACAGACAGTTTGATAGAGATAAATAGGTACACATACATACACACGCACAAATAGATAGATCGGTAGATACATACATACACGCACAGATATATACCTACCTGCCAACATAAATACATACATAGGTACATATATATATATGCACACTTACAAACACACCACTCACACACACATATATATATATACCCACATGTGTGTGTGTTGACATACATATTAGTTGTCAGTTCGTCATCAAGTATGACATCGAATTTCCCTTTGACCCCTTTTCCTTGCATGACTTTGTAAATGACTCTTCATGTCAGCTTTCGACTTCGTCACTTTGCCATACATTTTGCACACGAAACCAAGTTGCTGGGGATCCCAAACCTGTTTCTTATCATCACGTTTTCTAATGTGGCTATTGAAACCACCAAAAGAAAGAGATTCTTCTATTTATTTTTCACATTGATTATTTTTGCCCGTAACATTTGAAGGTGCTGCTTGCTTCCTCTTTCGTATTGCTCTATTTATTGTTTGACGCATGCTGAAACCTTTCCCTCTCACAAAATACTACACCATCAAAGAGTGTTTTTCTCTACTTTGTGTTATAAGCAGCTTGTTCTACCTATTCTCTAACAGAAATATTACGCTTCTTCAAATTCATATTAAGAAGTTTTTTTTTTACTGCTGTTTGACTTTTTAGGCTTCCTCTTTCCTTGTTTCAATTTCCCGTAAAACAGTTGACATGGAGTTCTGGTATTAGTCATTCGAACAAGATCTCTATTCCACTTTAAAACAAATTCTCCGAACGGTGATGGCTTCAATGCTTGTCATCTGATCTTCCTCTAGAACTTCGGTGTGGTTTACTTCACATTGAGTATAAGTCTCAAACAGCACTGGTGAAACCTTTCGAGCAACTTAACTTGGTGTTTGTAGGTAATCTAAGTTTCACAGCCATATTATAAAACTGAGAGCCCACAAGTTATGCAGATGCCTTTCTTAATCTGATCCTATTTTCTGACCAAAGCCTTTTTCCAAATTTCCAAAAGCTGCAAAGCCTTCTTCATTCTGTATAAATATCTTTCTCCAAACTTGTATCATCTGACAGCACACTTCTCAGATAAGTAAATGACTTCACCACTTTTAATCCTTTATCTCTCTCTATCATCTTTGGTTTAAAGAATACTTTTCCATATGTAACACAACGCCTGTCTTCTTCAAATTCATTTCCAAGTCATTGCAAGATGCGTTAAAAACTGTAATCAGATCCTTCGGTTCCTGTTCTGTGTGAGATACTTAATCACAATCCTCACCATTTTTATAGTACTCTAACAAAAGATTCAAACATTTTAGTATCTGCGATAAATCACCTGAAGTTGCACAACCTTCCTGTGGCTCTAAATTTGATATAGTTACCTTTGTGTTAAGTAGAAAATAAAACATATGGAGTTGGTGCATATAACATCGCCTTGCTTTACTCCACTCTTATCAGGAAAAGATTCAGATAAATCACCATTGATTGTTTTGTTCCTATTGATATACTAAAAATTAGTTTTTTATCAGTGAGAAATTTTAGAAATGAACCCAGAAGAACATACATACATACACAAGTCATGCATACAACATATGCATGCATACGCATATCCATATGCACATATGCATGCATATGTTGTATGTATGACTTGTGTATGTATGTATGTATGTATGTATGTATGTTCTTCTGGGTTCATTTCTAAAATTCACACACACGCACACATACATAATTCACATACATACAAACATTGCAACCCAAGAGTAGGAGATTGCAACAAAAAACTAATAAACAAAAGAAAAAATGAATCTCTTGGATCCCCAAACGAAAATGTCGATTATGTCACATTTCTGTTGAAGGTTCCACGCATGCGCTTAGCAGCTGCACAAAAATGTCATCAATGTTCTCCCACCCAATGCAAAATGGCATTGTTATTAAGACAATGTACGATTCTATCTGAAGAAAAAAACTTTTCTGGGAAAAATACAAAAAATTCTTCCATTGCTGTGTACACACATAAAGATCAAACGAGGAATATTGGTGGAACATTTCCATCAAAATTTCCATGAAGTGTAAGCATAACCTGTTGAACATCGTTGTTTTTTGGGGACAGTCATGAAAAGTATGTACTATCACAAATGTCAAGCGCCGTTAATGCGAATATGTCCGCGAAAATCAAAGGAAAAGAGGATGGCTACGGGCACGACTTCGAAAACTTCAGCTTCTATATCCAGTTTTAAAATTTACATTTAGGCCGATAATATATTAGGCACATTCTTTTGTGAATCTATGTGATAATCTGGATGAACTAGGGGTTTCAGAAAAACAAATCAACCAGCTAACACGCACATTATAATAAAGCTACAAGCGGAACCGTAAAAATTATTCAAGACTTTACTCTAGTTCAACTAAGAGAACATTGTCTAATTTCTGAAAACGCCTTCCAGAATGCATTCCAAGACTGCCAAAGGCGTGGGTAACGTGTCTCGGCGCTGTAGATTATTATCATGAAGGAAGTTTGATTAAATTCTATCTTTGTTAGAAACCAGCTCTTTCCCTCAGAGGGAGGTTTCAAATAATTAAAACTAGAAAATAAGTATACATAGATACATGCTTATGGTTGTCCGTCAAATTCTATGGCAACTCCTTTCTTCAACTGTTGGTTTTTTTTATAACAGTACTTTCAAAACAACGGAGCGAAGGGATGATCGCTTCCGCTAATCTTCCCTTTTGTGTGATTCCACGAATGATGTCAGTGTAACTGAACTATAAATGCAATATTTCATCGTTTTTTGTTGTTTTTTTTCATTAGGGGAGCATCTTCCCTCATGAACTTTTCCCACTTGAGTAGTTAAACTATCGATAAAGTGTTCAGCATAGATTTCTTGTGACATTTGAGAAAGGTAGTACGAAGAAACAAAATCTGGTTACTGCATCACATCAATTCACCTGCTCCCACTTGACTCCTTATCTGTGATTTTTTTAGCAAAGGGCACAACGACTATCAAATTATCAATAGCTCTATTCGCTGGGTGGAGGCACATGGCCTAGTGGTTAGAGCAGCGGACTCACGGTTGAGGGATCGCGGGTTCGAATCTCAGACCGGGAGATGTGTGTGTTTATGAGCGAAACACCTAAGTTCCACGCGGCTCCGGCAGAAGGTAATGGCGAACTTCTGCAAACTCTTTCGCCACAACTTTCTCTCACTCTTTCCTCCTGCAGCTTGCAGCTCACCTGCGACGGACCGGCGTCCCGTCCAGGTGGGGAACCTGTACGCCAAGGAAACCGGGGAAACCGGCCCTATGAGCCAGGCGTGGCTCGAGAAGGGAACAAACAACAACAAGAACAACTATTCGCTGGGATTTTGCTCAGAATTGAGCTGCTTTTCTCGTGATTTCCAACAAATGGCTGAATTTGAACGATAGAAGAGAACGATGAATATCAACTACGAGAACTACGAGTCTAATTCCTGAAAACGCGTTCAAGAATGCATTCCAAGACTGTCAAAGACGTGAGCAACGTGTCTCGGCACTGTAGACTATTATCACGAAGGAAGTTTGATTAAATTCTAAGTAAACCAATAAATTTGTTCCAAAACAGTTCTGCTTCTTTTATTTGACAGGCCTGATGTGCG
>NW_021831906.1:7500-10000 GCF_006345805.1 Octopus sinensis | reverse complement strand
CGGTGCGAATGGTTTTAGTAAGTAGTGTCGCGTTCTGCGATTCTGTAAATGCTAATAACGGTATTTTTTATAAGCTTAAAGCGATCACCGTATAAATGACTAAGGAAAATAGTCTGATAATGGGGTATATAAGCCCCCGACAGAAAAAAGTAGGCTTTGCCGTAAGCGTGGGACTCGAACACACATCTCTTTGTTAATGCGACTAAGTGTGTTACCGATTACACCAATGAACCAGTCTGAACCTTTCCGTTAAATTTAAGAACTATATTAACAAAACCATTCGCACCGAAAGCGTATAAAGTTTGTTTACCAAAAACAACTACGAACTAATATAGTTCTTAAATTTGATAATCGGTAACAAAAGAATGTGGGTTCACGTACGGCAAAATCTACTTTTCTTTTCTGTCGAGTGCTTATATTCCCCATTATTAGACAATTCTCCTAAGTCATTAGCACGGTGATCGCTATAAGATTTAAGCTTATAAAAAAAAATACCATTATTAGTATTTACATAATTGTAAAACTCGACACAGCTTAACAAAACCATTCGCACCCAAATATATATACATTTATGTGTATATACTTTTCATAACGCAGTTTGTTTTTCTAATTAGTTATTAAGTGAAAAGGACGAAACTTTACTAAAGGCGGTCTATTTTGTAGTTGTTCAAAAATTAATCGTTTATTTAGATCAATTTCTTATAAAGCAATAAATTTGTATGTTTATTATGCTATCAATTTCTGCACACTATATTAGAAATGGACTGCGTCCGGTAATTTTGGCTATTCTATTGTGAACGAAAATATCGTTATATTATTAAATAATATTAATCGGTTTCATGTGTGTGTGTATATAACTGTGTATGTGCATGTGTGTGTATGTGTGCATGCATGAGCGTGTGTATGTATGTGTGTTCACTATAATACATTGTATACTTTAACGTATATTTACTTCATTCAATACTAATTTAAAATATGTCGGACTCGCCCTTTTTTCTTCTTCTTGAATATGTCACTATTATACATAAATAAATAAATAATATATATACATAAATAAATAATAAATATCTATATATATATAATATATATATATAATATATATATATATATATATATATATATATATATATATATATATATATATAATGTATGTATGTATATATATATATAGTTCAGCTTAATGGGATGTCGTTGTAGCTTGAAAATATTAAGTGATAAGAAAAATTTCTAACTTATATTAATAAATCCTAATTCAGGCAGATAAAGCTAGAAGTATTTATTTTTCTCTCTATTTATGTCCAATTGAATACAGGATTAAACACTTATTCTTATTGATAGTAACCTAATAAGTTACGCTTATTAAAACTGAAGTTACCTTACAATTTTTCAACAACTTATTCGATATACAAATTGTGACTGGAATTATTCAAAGGGTAATATAATTCAAATTCGATTTATATTAGGTTTGAACAAGTGTCTTTAGATACAATCGTAGCTAATTAAATTTTCATAAAACAAGAAGTGTTTTCTACATTCTTAGTGTTTTTCTACATCTGTCTATTTTATATTGTCACAAGAATTATAAAGTTAAAACTTTGTGTACGAGCGTACACATAACCTGTATAAAACAAAATTTAAATGTGACTGGTAATTAATTCAAATTCAAGATAAAACAGAGGAAACCAATACAAGCAAAGGGTGTTTAGGATTTATCCACGTTGAAGGTGAAAAATCTGATCGAGTGTAATGTGTATCAATGTATAGTTGTTGATTGTTACTAACAACTCTAGAACTTACATTGTTTAACTTCAAACCTATTTAAATACAAACCTTCATTTCATGTGCATTCGTTTCGAAATCCAGACAGAAGCAAACAAAATTATTTTGCTTCATATATTTAGTTTATATTTAGTTTATATTTAGTTTAAATTTAAAAATTCTCGATATACTTTCGTCTTGAAATATTTACTCTCGAGTTAAAGCATACGCGGGGACCAATAATCTTTGCTGTCATGGAAGGCTAAGGTGTTCATTTCTAATTATATTCTGTAACTGAACGGCCACTGAGAAAAAAATTCCTATATACATTCATACAAATTTTAATACATGCTAATTTATTCAGACGGCGGGTTTCTCATATTTTTAGCAACGTCTAATACTTCTTTTTGTATGATTGTGCATTTGCGTGTATATTCATTGTTAGGTTTGCTTTTCAGACACATACATACATACATACATACATACATACATACATACATACATACAAAAATGTCCTGTTGATGATGTTGGAATTCTAATGAAGGAGCATTGGATTTAGGTTAGAAACCAGTTCTTTCTCTATTGGCAAGAAATCTTGAAAGAAACTGAATAATGACATACATATATTCATATACACATACATACGTACGTACATCTAGGTAGGTACATAAACACGTACATATGAACGTACGTACATACATATATATATATATATATAATATATATATATATATGCGTGTAT
>NW_021831906.1:0-2500 GCF_006345805.1 Octopus sinensis | reverse complement strand
AATCGCTGTCACATTTGAACTCAGAAACTCCTAATTGGGAATAATTAATTTAGGCATTTAATCCAATTTCTCTCACCGTTTGTGCTATTTGCACCCGCCTGAAACTTGTACAATACTTAATATAACAGGTCGGCTAATTGGAACCATCTAATAGCACTTGCTGTACCAAATGCCGTTACTTTCACTACCACCAACACCACCACCATCACCACCACCACCACCAACACCACCAATAACACCACTGCCATCAACACCAACACCACAAACACCATCATTATCCTCACCCCCACCATTCTCACTATAAACATCCCCACCACCACAACTATCATCATCGTCATCATCATCATCATCCATCATCATCATCATCATCATCACCATCATCATCATCATCATCATCATCATCCTCATCGCCATCACCAATATCACCATAAACATCTCCACCGGCATCACCACCGAACAGCTTCCACAGCGATGACCACGCCCAACATTAACCACCCACTCATCCACCTAATACTAACATCCCTCACCACCACCACCACCACCACCACCACTACAACCATCACCATTACCATCATCATCACCACCACCGTCATCAATACCATTTTCACACTCAGCATCATCATTTTCCCTACCATCACCACTACCACCTTCGCCGCCAACAGCCCAATCACGATAAACGAACGCTACCAGCCGCTAGCATAATTATTAATACCACCAGCACTATCAATAACACCACCATCATCATCATTATCATCGTTATCATCAGCGCTATTATCATCGTCGTCGTCAGCATCATCAGCATCATCAGCGTTGTCATCGTCATCGTCGTCGTCGTGGTAGTCATGATCAACAACAACAACAGCTCTATTACCAACACAACCACCACCACCATCACAACCACCACCACTACCACCACAGCCACCACAACCACAACTACCACCCCTACAACTAACATGCCACAGTAATCCAACACCACCTAACGCCAAACAACTTCCATCACCACCACCAACAACAACAACAACAATAGCAGCACCATCATCATCATCATCATCATCATCATCAGTATAATCAACAACAACAACATCAGCATCATTACCATCAGTAACCACAACATCAGCGACAAAAACTCCATTGCTCCGAGTGCAATATTTGATATCAATTGGTAGACGGATTTAATTAATGCAGGCATGAACTACCTCCATTTAGTTTGACGTGGTGTTCTCTAATTAGAATGTAATGACGTGGAAATGATCTTCTATTAATCTTGACTTCTCATGTATCACATTACTTGAGGAATTCTTCGACATATTTATCAGTATAAATAATTGTAAGAGTTATTATTATGGGTGGAGATAAGGCGGCGGGTTGGCAGTATCGTTAGGACGTCGGCCAAAATGTGTAGCGATATTCCGCTCCTTAACGCTCTGTGTTCGAACGTCTTTGCGTTTCATCTTTTTGGTGTCGATGAAATAAGTACCACTTTAGCACTAGAGTCGATGTAATCGACTAAGCACAAAATTGCTGGCCTTGTGCCAAAATTTGAAATCATTATTATGGAAGCGGATAGTCAGAGATGGGTGAAGATGCTCAGAGTCCTTTGAGCGCCGGTTTACTTTTTACGTTCAGATCTGGAATACAGATCTTCATTTAACGTGGATCGATTTTGGTCAGACTCAGTTCTAGCATTGATAAAGTAATATAACTGCTATATCGTTGTTGTTGTTGTTGTTGATATCTGTGTTTATTTCAGTTAGCCTTAAGCCTTTAAGTGGAGGCGCGTGGCTTAGTGGTTAGGGTGTTGGACTCGAGATCGTAAGATTGTATGTTCGATTGCTGGACCGGGCGACGTGTTGTGTTCTTGGGGAAAACACTTCATTTCACGTTGCTGAACCCGCTAAGTTACGGTAAACACACCAGCATCGATTAACAAGCGATGGTGTGGGACAAACACACACACACACACATACATATATATATATATATATATATATATATAATACGACGGGCTTCTTTCAGTTTCCGTCTACCAAATCCCCTCACGAGGCTTTGGTCGGTTTAAGGCTATATAGTAGAAGACACATGCCCAAGGTGTCACGCAGTGGGACTGAACCTGGAACCATGTGGTTGATAGGCAAGCTACTTATCTCACAGCCGTAGTTTCAAAGAGGACATCCCTCAACAAAAGATAGATTGCTATATAAAACTATTTTCCACAGTTAATGGCAATGAAATTTTGAATTGAAATATCTGTTTTCTGCAGTAAACATGTGGACGTTCCAGCCGTGACCTTTCAAACTATTATCGTTTTCAAGCATCGTGTATCGAGGACAACCTTATTTAGTGTTTTTCATGTCTTTTTTAATGTTAGAAAGTGATTTGAATTATATTTGGTTATTATAACTAGCAAACTGAGCGAGCACTGAGAGATTCTCTCATTGGCCAGAGAACATATCAAGTACTCAAAGCCGAAATCCTTAAAGTTATTATTTTGTTTTCGGGT
>NW_021831905.1:0-33970 GCF_006345805.1 Octopus sinensis | reverse complement strand
TTTTGTAAATAAATGGATATTGCATTTCGAGAGAATGTTCGTCCATATCCTGTTGTATATTTATTTCTTTAAATATTTTAGTATTTCTCAATTCTTGTATTACTAAAATATATATAATATAAATAAATTATATTATTAAAATTAATTAAATACATTTTAAATCAACTTGAAGATTTCCTAGTGGTGTCTCCACTATTTCAGCAGGAGACAGAGCACAGCCTCTAAAGCCAACATGATGACTTGGTCCTAACACAAATACACGTGATCTGGGTAGATTAGGTCACTTTTAAAGAACATGTTGTCTGTATTTATCTGTTTGTAAGCATAAGCTGCAGTTGGTCCACTGTATGTGTAGCCGGCATGTCTGTATGTGATGATTTATATATTATATTACGGGGAAATTATAGCACGAGAAGATTCTGTGAATGACTCTGCTTTGTTGAGGTATTCTTCGAGTTCATTTGACAATGAATCAGCTTTTTTGATGTTATTTTGAATATATACCTCTATTTTCATACCACGAACCAGCATGAGAGGCTTCTCGTACAAGTGAGTGGGTTTGCATCACAACAAATAAATTAATTTAAATATTTTATTTAAATAATAAATTTACTGTGTTTTATAATTAAATAATTTTTCATTTTTATAAATATACTAAGAATATCACAAAATATGCCTAATTTAAGTCGATAAGCAACGACTGAGTTATGCCCAATTAGTCTATGAATAGTCCTTTTTGGTAGAAATTTTATTATCATAAAATCTTGTTCATTAAATACGAATAGGTTTTATATATCATTAATGACTGTCCATTACATTATTTTAATAAAATCAGTAAATTGGGTTAATTTTGTTACAGTAAATAGAGATACCAGGAAATAGCGATCCGAGTAAAATAATTATAAAATTTTATATTGTCCAAATAGAGAAATCTATAAAGACAAATACTGTGCAGGACGATTTTTTCGTTAATTTGATAATTTTATAAATTAATAAATAGCTTACTACAAAATCTGCTTTAAAATCGTACAGGAATAATGAAAATATTTGCTTAAGAATAGATTCGTTATTGTTTGAATTGTTAATTTTTTAAATGTTTAAATGACGCTTTTTGTTAACAATTTAGTCAATTTCGCGTTTTAAATCTTTATGGAGTGTATTTTAGTTTCGATTTCATTTTATTTAAACAAAAATGAAAATATGGAAAAGTAATTCAAATTCTTTTTTTTTTGAAATAGCAAATAGTTGTCTATTTTCGATTGCAATCATAAAAGAACAAAAATTTAAGATATAAAGAAGTTTATTCCGAAACAAAATTTTTATAGTTTTCCAACGATAGCTAGTCTATTAATATCGATCTCGTAAGGGGCCTCATGATTGATCAACATATTCGTCGAACTAATTTGGACCCTGTCGTGCTGTAAAATCCCAACGACAGTATATTCAGTACAATCCAAATGTTCGTGGAATGGTCGACGGCGTGTTGTTGTATTCGTATCTGTGTCGGTGTGGATGACCACTTTCGTCCCCAGAGGAAAGTCAAGGATATCATTCCTCCAATTAGATCGTCTCCTCATGGATTCAGCAGCACTATTAGTATTCCTCCTCGCAATATCTCGTAAATCTTCGGCTGCTGCAGAAGCTACTACAAGTCGATCCATCTCGTTGTCGTTTGTTTCCACATCAAGGTCCATGTAGTTCTTGTTGAATTTGCTCGGTTCTTGGCTCTTCATTGTAGTCAAGTTGATTGATGGAATCAATATATTCAATGAGTGCCTGAGTATGACCTCGAGCCATTTGTTCTCTAATCCGTGGGCCATACATCAAATGAACAGGAGAAAAGCGCGTTGTAGAGTGTATCCTTGTATTATATGCGTATGTTATATTTTCGAGGATATCAATCCAACGAAATCCATTCCGTTGGTTAATAACGTCGAACTGAGCATCCATTTGAGTGTCTGATTAAGTCGTTCCACTTGACCCTGTATCCAGGGACATCGGGCCCTCCCCCTGACATGGCGAATTCCAAATTCTTCGCACAACTGCGTCATCCGCGAGTTGCAGAATTCAAGTCCATTGTCGGTATGTATTATGAATACTTCCCCCAAAGAAAGAACAACACTTCGTATCCTCGGTATCACATCAGCCGAGTTCTTTGATTTCAGTGCTGAAGTCCAACAGTATTTCGTAAACGAGTCCATTATCACCAGCAACCATTTTTCGCCACTATTTTGATCGCTGTAATATCTTAGGTCCACAAGATCGATAATCAGCCTTTCTCGTGAAAACTTGGCAATTATTGGAGTAATTTGTCTCCTGGTTGCGAGCGTACGACGAGCTATGCAAGTTGTACATGCACTTAGAACATGATTCACATGTTCTATGCTAATTCCATATGCCAAGTTCTTCATATGATTGAATAATTTATCTCGACCTGGATGCCCCGTATCCAGGTGACACAACCGGACATAATCATAAAGTTGTTCTTGTTCTTCAACAGTAAAAAATCGGAAAAATGATCAACTCCACGTTAAACATAAGATTCGGCGGAAAGTGAATAAACTTACTCGCCCGGAGCCTGAAGGAACGAATTCATTGGCGGTACTGGTGTTGACGGTAAATTCGCATTGACTAGAAATCAATAATCTGATCCCTGGATCGCTATTCCGGAATACCTATTTACTGCGACAATATTATTCATTTATTTTATGGCATCCGACAGAATGTCACTTCCCAAACAAAGTCCAGACGAATCCAAAATATACGACAAGAGCTATTTAAGTCTAATCACTTTTGGATAAGAGTGTGCTTTTGTGTATGATTGTGACCTCACTGAGCAGAGTGTGGCTATTTCAGTGGTGATCAGTGTTTCTGCAATCCGGGTTCAGCGCGGCTGGGGGAGGATTCGTGGTATTCACAGGCATGACGTCTCTTCTGTCTAATCTACTAAACATTGCATTATGTTTCTTTAAACTCAATTCTCGCTTCAATGAAAAACACGTGCACATAAGTGAGATAATTATTAATGGACTCCTGTGCGTGTTCTACGCCATTTCGGCTATCATTTCGGGAACTAACAGTAGAGTCATGTATGGGGATGTCAGTCCCAACTCGATAATCGCGGCGGCGGTATGTCTTCCTCTTAATGTCAGGTCATCTCATCCATCGGCACAGTGATTCACGGAATAGTGGCTTTTCGGTCGTACATGTTACTGGAGAAATAATAAATCATTTAAAACTAATTAAAATAGCATTTTAGTCATTAGCATTTTTAAAAAATATTCGTTCTAATTTTTTGTATTCCTTAGAAAAATTGAAATTAGAAAAAATAAAAGACCCTAATCGTATCAAAAAATTAAATATGAACTCACAACATTAATATTGTTCATATTTTTTTAAAAACAAACGAAAATAGTCTTTTTATTATTTCCAGGAATACAATTCTAATTAACGGAATCAGATTTTTTTTTAAAAACAATAAGGACGTGAAAAGATAGCTAAGCTAATTACTGGCGTCACGAGACACCCGGCCAGCCTCGCGAATGGCGAAGCCGTTCCCTCGGATCACAGCAATCGACAGACGTTCCAGGAGCCAAGAATACTCTCTTGGATCGTGACTAGTCCTTGAAATCCGTCGGCCGAGCGAGCGAAGGAAGCGGAGTGTCTTGGGGCCGAAAATCCCGGAGGACTCCACGGCAATTGGAGTAAAGAACAGCGAGTTGGAAAGATAGCCGTACTTGAGAATCTTTTGGTCCTCGGCCTGCCTCGAAGCGTGCCCAGGATTGGCGGCGGACTGAGCGAGATTTCCAAGCGAGAACGTGTCCGAACAGGTAGAATTCTAATTAACTGTCCCAAACAAGAAAATATTAATTCCGAATTGTCGACTCTAATAATGATATTCACTTTTTTTCTGTCTATAAGTTTGATATTTTTCTCCACAGATAAGGATAATAACAGGGAATGAATTTTTTTTGATATTGTTTTAATATTTTAGGGCCGACTAAACTCTTTTATTCGAGTTTTTGTTTCTCCTCGGATGTATTCTTAATTAAAAATAATATTACAATTGATTATAGAATACTTTACGTCTCTATAACTAATTGCTAAAAAAATAGTCAATTTGATTCATTCGAAACGCCCTAATATAGTAAATTTAATATTTTTCATATTCAAACCAAATATTGTTGGTTTTTATCTGCTAGTGTGTTATTATATTTAAGTTGTTAAAAAGTAGTTTTAAATACTGGCCTGAGATACCAAAAAGTCACCCACAAATGCTGCTTTTATATCTCAATTTGATAAGTTGCATTTCTGACTTATTCATTTCTTCACGTCTCTAGAATTTTTTTATATTCCAGATATTCTGGACTGCCTTTTAATTCCTCTCTTAATTAATGTTTAAATTATTTTCTAAGAAAATATTTTTGTATTAAACTTTGTCACCTTCCAGATAATATACTCATATAAAATGTCAAAATAATAAAAAATTGACTTTAAATTTTTAATTCGTTTTTAAACCAATAATAACTTAATAGTTAATCAGAAACTAAGCAGATCTCACTCCAGCTCGCTGATATCCACTCTCCTTCTCTTGGAAGAAGAGTCTACTTCCAGCTGCCTCTTACTCCCCACTACCACATCTGATTCAACCATTGCATCTTCTTTAGCATTCATTGGGTCGTCTTCATTTTTGCATGCCATCTCCACATACCGTTGGAAGCAGAAGCGTATTCTTCACCAGATACCTTCATTCCGTGCTTGTGTTCGATCATCATACTCTCGAGCGTCTTTTCAGTACAACGGATTGGATGTATGTCCTCGTTCCTGCTTCAATAGATAATTTCTTCATATAATTTTTGAAGCATTTCGAGACAACTCCATCCCATGTCATAACCACAGGAATTATTTTTACTTGACAGCTATACAGAAGCGAAAGCTCACTTGCCAATAGGTCATACTTGTGACACTTTTCAACCTCCACTTGCTTGAGGCGATCCTGTGAAGTAATACCCACTTCAATTAGATTTATTTCGTTTCTGACTTTGTCGTGGACAAAGATATCTGGCTTGTTATATTCTACTTTTGTTTCGGTGAGGATTGTAGAATCAACCCTGATTTCAACTTTTCCCGTCGACAGTGTTGACTGAACAGAATGTCCCTTCAATCGTCTTGCTTTTTTGAGTCCATACATTGACTTTAAATAAATAAAATCAAAATAAATGATAAAAATAATTGAATTTCAAATTCTATAATTAGTAAATGAAAGTTGATAGAGCTAGTCCTTCCAAATCAAATCAAATAAACACGTACATATAACTAAATCAACCACTTAAATTTTATTAATAAGAGATTCCATGATAGAATATACATTTTTGTGTCTATTTCAGGTCCTTGTAAATTTGATGGGAAATTTTTTAACATCTTATTAATCCTCAATTAACACGTGAATGTGTTTAAAATTTTTACGATTTAAAAAATTTTTTGTTCAGATTACATTCTTGATGTAGGCTGTAATAATTAAGACTTAATAACTAATTTTATTAAAAACTTAATCTCAGAATGAACAACATAAGAATGAACAATAATATAAGAAAGAGCAACAAGAGCAACAACAATAAGGTCAAAAACGTGCAACCAATTATCTAATACAGTTGTTCTTTAAATTTTTTGCCTTGCGTACACCTTGCTATCTAAATAATTTTTCGATTTAAAAAAAATAAGGAACAAAATATTTAATTATTAAGATGAATGGTGTTGTTTATCAAACACTAATCTATCAATTTCTGGATCCTTTGACTAAAGATACACCATTTAGCCTCGCACGATGAACTGTTTTTAAACTAAACAACAAACTTAATTACCGATAATCGGCAAAGTGGCCGATATGCCGATTACCGATTATCGGCCGATTAATCGGTGCACCTCTACTATGAACCCATCTCATATCGAATCGTTTCCAACATTCCAATGCTTAATTTGCTTAACCAATAACACTCGCAAGAAGGCGAGAAAGTGCTTTGACTGTAAGAGAGATGTCCACCTATCTTGTGTCGGCTTAACTAAGTTATCATCTACAGCCCTCGCAATCTGGAAATGTCAAGCGTGTCACTGTATTAGATGTTAAAATTCTCATCAAGATACAGACATTAACAAAATCAAATGCCATAAAAAATGGCTGCATTCAAAAATAAATTATCTCTATGGCGTCTGCAAACCAGCAATCTCACGAGTTTCCCAACCTTATTAAAAGGTGGTCAACAATTCAATGATTGAACTACTCGATATAAATAACTCTTTCAACTGCATCCGTCTGGACCACTTCCTCTCAGTTTGTCACAACCATGTTCATATTTTGTATCCAACTCTCCTCGTCTTAAATATTAACCACCGTAATTTCCTTCCAAATAGTTTCTGAATGGAAGAGTCTTTAAATTTCTGAGAATTTCAAAAACACTGGCAAGATGTCATTAGTAAAAACTATTATTCTATAAATATATATAATTTGAACATAATCAACTCAATTAATACAAAAAGAGAAGCTAAAATCATTTTGTAAAGTGATAAAAATTTGTTTTTAACTTGATTGATTTGAGTCTGGAACTACAATATAAAAATCAAAAATCGTGGAGAAGTTTTGCTGGCCGCAGACTCCAGGTAAACAATAAAATACAACGATGGGAGTCGGAAATGTATTTATTTTTAATCTTTTAAATAAAGACGGAGTTACAAAATTACATTTTTCAAAGAATTTGTTACCGGAATTTTCAGGGAATGTCCGTCTAATTAAACAAATTCTTGACAAATTGAGGTTTCATAAATATAGAGCAATTTTAGAACTATCCCAAACCGACTTTGAGTGAATAAGCAGAACTCTCCAAAAATATTTTTAATAATCAATATTTTAAATTTCGTGAAAGCACTCTAGATATATTATGAAGCATAAAGGTGTTTTTGAAGATAGGATAAAGAAGAAAAAATCATTTGAACCATCATCTCGGATAGTTCGCATATATAAATGACTCATATTAAAATAATACAAAAAAATTGACTTTGAAGGAATAAAATCGTAATAAATGATAAAAATATGAAATTTCAAATTCTTTAATCAGTAAAAGAAAGTTCATAAAGAATTATTCCTTCCAAATCAAATTAAATAAGAATGTGAAAAATACCGATAAATAACACAAACTAAACCAATTACGTGTATCAGCGTGCTTAATTTATTAGGCTTTCTTTTAAAGATAGGTTAACCATAGTTTACTAACTGTAATTTTAATAAAATAATTTTTATTTTTATTAAGAAGAGATCCCATGTAAACTATACATTTTTATTTGTTTGTTTAGTATTATATTTCTGATGTTATTGGTACTTGCTGCTCGGCAAAAAACTACAAAATTGACTAAAAAAGAAACCTCGGTGTTTTGTCTCGACTGACCACAGGGTTTAAATTATTTACTAATCAATCATCAATGCTAACAAAAATCGGCTTTTTACGTCTTGATATTAGTCGGAAATGTATTTATTTTTTTAACTTAAAAACGACATTGAGTTGTGAAAATGGTAGAGAACGGACCAAAAACAACGCCTAGTAAACAGTTTAGAATAGCAGACAGAGACCTAGCCCTGTTCCTCCCTCCTTCAACTAACGTAATGTCACTTATTTCTCAACCTTTCGGACAATTTCTCCAATTTATTTACAACTAACCCGGTCGTAAGTCGCTGAACTAACACAAAAACACAAACAATGATAATCGTATTTGCCAAAGGCGTTTATGAGTTCGTAACTAACGAGGATTCCCTATTTTGCTTACAAATCAACTCTTAAAGTAAAACGAACAGTCGCACTGCACTCACCACTTCTGCAAATCGTCAACCAGACAATCTCTGAGAGTACTTTCTATTACCATTAGTTTGCCTAAAAGTATTCGAGAATATCCCAAGTCACTCGATATTATAGCTATTCTCCCAAAAATGTCAGTTTCTTTAACAAATTTTTATGTTCTTGTTTAGTCTGGCCGAAAAAGACTCATGTCGGTGATGTTTCGCAGTTTCAGTTTGGACTCGTAAATATTTTAATTTTTACCAGGTATGTTCTATTTTACTCACAGTGATGGAGCATCAGGAAGCAAAGCAGACGAAGCGAAACCAAGCATTTGCCTGCTTGTATGCGTGTAAATTTTGGAATGCAAAAAGGGATTTTCAGTGAGTGATATTATTCGGATATTTTGGCAAAAAAGGTGTTCGTGAAAGGCAGAAAGCCAGATTTTGGGTAATTGAGTTGGACCGTGACTTTTATTGTCCTGAAAACCACCTGTTTGACAGCATTGGACGACCAATGCTAAGGAATGTGAGGGAAAACAGGTCTGCAAACACGGGAGTGCCGATGTGCCTATATATCTCTGCCTCAATTACTCGTTATAGTCACTTTGTCATGCCACCCAGTCAAGTTCGTTGTTTTGAGTTCTAGAATTATTTCACTCGCTTCTCTAACATTACATCAAACTGAATGGCCTGTAGAATCACTCTGGTCGATATTGCCTCAATTGTGATGTTTACATGAGGACAGTTGAATGTTAGAGTCTATTGAATATAGTTTGAAAAGTTGAATTCGAGTTATCTGACTTATCTCAACCGCCAACTCACGGCTGCTCAATTTTCTTAACAAAGTAGGTCTTATTGATCCACTTTTCTAGAACATGGATAAAAAACAAGTTTAAATTCAGACCGAAGGAGGAAAACACGTGTCATTTGGAACGATACAGTTAGCCCTGAGTATCTGAGACTGGCTATCTATATTTCTTTAATAAAATACAGCAGCAGGTAAACGAGTTTGATAAGAACTTTGTTAATAAATAAAAGACTATTTTCTTATGAGGAAAAGATTGGACTAATTTATACCATTTAAATGGACTTGAGTAAAGTTTAAATGTAACATATAGGTTCTTAAACATAACGAGTCAGTGCTTAGTGTTTTTCGATATTGCGTAGATAAGACCACAAAAGGCAACGAACTGTAAGACCACACGAGTCTTCATCATTGATTGCGACAGTTTCTGATTCCCTCTGGACATGGCTGGTAGTATTTAATGCATATTTTTGATTTCTTAGTCACCAATGATGAGTTCATAGTTCTTATTGCACATAGGCTGGTTCGCCGACAGTTGTAATTTCAGCGCATTACAATATAACTTACAAATCTGAAAAGTGAATTGTATTTTTAAAATAATCCTCAAGTATGTAATTCACTGGTGTTAAAAGGCAATTTAAATTAATTATTAACAAGCATGTAATCAGGACAATCAAGAGATCGACAAATTGTCAAAAGGACTCATTGTCAGCACAACTGTTTGTTTAGATTGTGAACCATTTGAGTATTAACTAAAAAATTCATAAAAATGCCTACCAGTCGGTCAAAATCATCAATGACCTGAAAATTTTGGCCCAATAACAATCCACAATTATTAAAATGATAGATATTAATAAATCAGCTGGACTTGAGAGAAACGTTAATAAATCGGCTAATATTTTACAAAATGACAGACAAAGTAGGTAACTAAAAGAATAGTCGAGAGCCTAAATGTCAGTCCAACGACTCTGCGATGCATATTGAGCGAGATTCGCTGAAAAAACAGCTAGTCTTTTTCCGATCGTTAGTTTTCGTCAAACTTTTACGGCCAATGTCTGAATGAAGTTAAGTTCGCAGCCTTGCTGAACATTTCAGAGGTTCCAAAGAGTTTTTTTCAAAGGACTACTAATAAAACAGCCAAATGTAGAAAAACTTGTTTCTAAATTCATACAACGTTGATTGTGGTATAAATGAGTTTATTTTTTCTATTTCTTATTCCAAAATTACTTTAGAATCGTCCCCCCTCAGAATCGCTATGGAGATTCTTTTGAATCGCTTGATTTCTATCTTCCTTGTGGGTGTCCCCATATCGCAATAAGTTTTTTTTTAATTTAAAGATGTTTAGAGAATTTGGGCTGATGTGTGATTAATTCTCTTTGGGATATGAACATCTGACCATTAAAAGACATTTTCCAAGTTTATTCGTTTAATTTTATGTAAGATAAACAAACAGGCTAAAGTATAATCGGGCACTATCCATATTCTAGCTTTATTCGTTTATAAGTAAATATAATAGTAGGAGTAAAAGAATCTCCTGTTGTATAATTTAATCATGTTATCAAAATTGGTAAAAAAATGTAATTTTTTGATTTTTGTCAGAAGTTGCTGAGAAGTATTTTTTAATTGATTGAACGAAAATACTATTTTAAATAGTAAAAATTATCATTTTATTAAATAATAAACTTATGATTAAGTTAAAATCTGGTGTACCTCCCTATATTAAACAATAAAATCTTAACCAATAACACTGATATTTTCAAACACATTTTTATTTTCAAATTCAATAATATTTTTCACCATTTTACTATCGCTTTATATTCATTTAAATTACACTGATTTTAAAAACTTTAGTCCAGCAAATGCGTCTTTTTGAATTTCTGAAATATGATTTCTGATTAAAATTCTTAAATATTTTTATCTTTTTACATTTCCTGCAGATTCTTCAAATTTTTCAATCCAAAAGGTTGAAACAATTTTACATTGGAGCTAAGAATCAGCCTGATTTAAATTAAGTTATCACAAAAACATTTTAACAACTTTTTGACAGTCTTTGAAAAATGTTGAATTTATGGCCACAATTCGAGAATTTTGAATCAAACTTAATTACTTTAAAAATATAAAACATTTGTTTTGTATCTTCTCTGCATTTGATTGAATTTTGTTTATCAGAGGCGGGAAACGAGCAAACAAGTGAATGGGAGATGTCCCAACAGGCACGTGTACTTGTTATTTGAATAATATGTATAAAAATAATATAAATCATTAATTAATAGTCTAATTAATTGTTATATATTTTTAAAATGTAGCAGATACTAAATAATTATAAATAATTACCAAGTAACAGATTGCGTTGTTAATTATATTTAGATTTTTTTTTAATTTTTAATGTTATCTTTATAATTATTTTTTTATATACTGGTTAACCTTTTTAAAATACTGGGACCTTAACAACATGTTGGTTTTTATGTTCTCTACAGTAGGCCAACGTCTCATCAGATGGTTCTATGTATAAAATAGCCTGAAGTACTGCAGAGCATGTTGATTGGCCAACTCGGTTCTTGTCTTTGAGAACAAAAACCTTTTCGAAGATTCGGAAATGCTAGAAATCACGTTTCACGACAATTTTTGCCTTCCAATAACTTAAAAGACTGTTTGAGACAGTCTTTATTCACCAACAGTCTTAGACGATGCCGTTTATTTCTATAGATTTTAGAACTGTCCATATCATTGGGAATGGCCTGTTTATTCGACAAAGCTATTCGATTTATTGACTGTTGTAAGAAAGCCACTTTTGTCAAATAGGTCAGTGTGATTGAGGTAGGGAGGAGTTGAAAAGGTACTGATCGGAAAAATCTAGGAACTCCCCCAAACAAATAATTAAGTCTCCAGGAAATAAAAAAATCAATTTTTATATTATTAAATAGAATGGCTAAACATTTGTAAGTATTGAAACATTCCCTGATTTAGTTTGTTTTGTCTGACTCCCTATTTGTCGTCCCAAAAACGTGTGTTTTTAAATGTTAGAACATATTAAAGGGGCAATTATTATAAATATTTGTATTAGTTTTTCTAAATCATTATCCCGTGCTTTTCTATTAATTCGAAATTAAATTGTTTTGTGTGTACCTAAACAAAAGATTTTCTGATAATATTAAAAAATATTTGTTAATTGTATTTAATATTTATGAATGTCTGATAAATTATGAAAATCGGCTTATGATTAATCAAATATTTACAAAAAATTCGAAAATGTTTGAAAGGCCTATTAGCATCAAAGTATCACAATTGATAGCGAAATCAGGAAAATTTCATACTATTGGGGAGTTTTTAATATTACCAGCTGTCAAAGAAGTGTTATGATTGTGATTCTGAACAGATATTTTAATCAATTTCTTTGAGTAATAGTTCAGTCTCTTTCAGAATTGATGAAATGGCATCTGATATTTAACAAACCTTATGTGCATTTTTAAGAACAACAAAATTTTCGATTCAAATTGATGAATCGACATTTACAGATACTGTTTCACTTTATTAATTTACGTACGTTATATTAATCAAATAATTTAATCGAAAAAGAATTTTTATCTTCTGAACACCTTGGACTCAAAACAAGAGGGGTTAACAATTTTTAAAACTGTTGAACAATATTTGTGGAGACATGAATTACTCCTTATCAATATTATTACTTGTTCAACAGATGGAGCACCTGCGATGGTTAAAGTTCATCGTGGGTTTTTGGGATATATGAAGGAGAAAGTACCAAATATTTTTAACAATCCATTGCGTCATTCACAGACAGCATTTAGCAGCAAAAAATTTAGGTGAAGGACTAAAAGAATTATTAAATGTAGTTATCTGTGCAATAAATCGTGTTAAAATGCATCCGAGAATATTTCAACTTATATGTAAACAAAACGATGAGCATTATGAACTGAGCAAGCTGTGGACAGTAGAGATGAGTGTCTCCTAATGTAGAGGATTGGAGAAATGTAGTGGTTTTCAATTCATTCACACAAACGTATTTGAAACGAATATAAAATTATCATACTTGTAATATCACATTAAATGCAGAGCTTTTCCAAAACACTTTATCTTCAGAATATTCTACTCTATTTTCTCAGAACTAAAGATATAGTTTTATCCTAATATGACGTTCTTGTCTGTCCTTCAGGTCGACTATATATGCAATGAGCCCCAATGGGACTATACTCAATACTTACTGATATTGAATTCCTAAGCAGTGTGTGGCAACAGATACTATTTAATAAAATTTGATAAATATCGGGAAAAGATCGGATCGGCAAACATCAAAAAAAATATTCCCAAGCGTCATCCTAGAAGCAGTTGACTACAGATAAGCCTGTAGAGAGTTATAAACACAACTGTCATTCCATGGTACATCAGCATAGCTCGTTACGCATTTTTGCCTTAGAAAATGTTAATGAAATGACTGAAAAACAACTGAATCAGTTCAAACATTAATTAAATTCCAGTAAAATATACTTTTTTGGTTGGGTTATAGTTTTATATTTTTTGTGTTGAATTTAGGAAGGATCAAGCCACCTCCTCAATTCCATAATCAAGTTTTAAAAATGGCCTTGGAATTTCATAAAGATTTTTGAAGTCTTTGCTCACTCTAACGGCCATTCCTGAGTACAAAGTGCTTCCACCCGAAAAGACTACGTTGGAGTAGAGATTCTTTCAAATACTGGTCATCCAAATAATACAAATTGGCCATTACCAACGATCGAGACTATACACCTAATTAGACAATCAAACTTAAATGAATGATTAAAAACGTGTTTAATAAAATTTTGAAATATATTTGTTGTTATTTATTGGTTCGTATTTTCTTTTACAATATATCGAGGAAATGGCAATGGGTGATGTTTATAGTCTCGAAAAATTACATTTGCTATAAATCGACTTTTTTTAATGTATTTCAATTTTTAAGTTTTTCACAAACATTTAAAATTTTTTTCTAGTGACATTACTAAATTTTCTGGGTACCAATTTGATACTCATATTCGAAATAATTTGATGTTTAAATATTTACTCAAAAATGTCTAGCACCATTTTTATTGCAATTGATTGGCAATAAATATACAATCATATACAAGAAAATGAGAATTTGTGTGAATCTCTGTTTAAAAGTGCGCAAGCTAAAGATGCCGTTTGCCTGTATTTGTACTTAATACAGTATGATCTCTATCTTGGGGACCTATTAAAAAATGCCTAAATAACAAACGTTTCCCCAAAAATTAAGGTTTGGCCTTTTCTTTAAATTTATCCGCAGTTTAAAAATTTAAATTATACATACAACGTGGGGATTTATATTTTCCTATTAATAATGGTTTCAATTTTTCGCTACAAGCACTGACTGACAAAAAATAGTGATTTTTTTACTCCTTTTAATTCCAAAACAATTTTCATCTGAAGTTACAAATTATTTTTATGTTAATATTTTAATGCACAATCCCGTTTCATCGCAGTTAAAAATTTTTTAATTGTCATAGTTATTAACATAGTCATCGTACTTATCAAAAAAATTCAAGGCAAGAAATAGCACACGATTTTTTTTCTCTTTGTATTATTTTAAATGACAAATTGTGTTTTTTCTTAAATTTTTCAAGCCAACCATTCGAACCTCTGAATGAGGTATAGTTCAAATTCCTACCTACTTTTATAGCAACGTTTTAAAATAGGTCCTGAAACGAAATCTTGCTTTTAAGAAGCATTCATAAACAATTTTATCGAATTTCTGCGACAGACTGTCTCTTATCTGTGAAATTTGACTAAGACGATGTGATTGTACGGACCCATCATTTAAAGAGTTTTTGTTATTTTGTCTAATTCTAGATACTGCTCTCAAACAATAGAATTATTAGATAAACTTTACTAATTTTATATTTTTTGACAATATCTCGTTCGCTCATGAAACAATTTTCTGACAATTTTCTGACAATTTTAAGCTTTAACTCCAGAATAAGCTTCCTTCCCATGACATCAAAACGCAAATCTAGTACGCAAAGTGTGAGAAAAATTTATATAATAAAACTCAATATTAATTCCAAGACTTTATATAAATTAAATTCAGTGTGTAGAATAAGTGGCGGCCCGACATAATAAAGAATTCTTTGGAAAAAATTTGTGATTTCTGTAGAAGATTTGGTCAACGACAGTTCAAGCATTACATATTTTGAAAAAGAATCTCCAATTACCGAAATCTATTTTAAAAATATAGTAAATTCATACCCAGCTAAAGCCATCATTTATCACCGAATATTTTCTGAGGTCAATTAAATCCGCAATGTATCTGTCCCTAAATTTTCATCAATGATTGGCGTAATTGGGGGCTCCGTAGACAATATTTTTTTCGACTAAGAATATTTACTAAAAGGAGTTATTACCTGACAGAAAGCACAAAACGAAATCACCTTAGATATTTCTTCTTCTTTGAATGAATTTTTTATTAAAACGGAAAAGCCGGAAAAAAGAGAGAGAAAGTTAATGAGACAACGTATGCCTCTTCTCCGTTGTTTCCCTCTTTCTTTATGTTTAATTAGAGATTCTAGAGGAAAAGGCTCTCTCAAGAACACTTTCAACCGTTTCCGTCGCGTCTTCCAACTCTTGAGGGATGGGTTGGTCCAGCTGGAGTCCATTTGCCAATTTGATGTCTCGTCTTTTCGAGCTTTGCGATAATGCCATTCCTCTCAGCAGTAGGGTACCATCTCTCGAACCCGTAGGTAAGCAATGGTTCGACGCACGTTTTATAAACATATAAAAACATTTCCGGACAAAGGTGGAAGTGAATTATGCTCCTGAGAATTTGAGCGCATTTCTTTCTCCTCGAGTCGATGTATTTCTTCTTTATTCAATCCATAATAGAGATTTCCTAATTTTGAAAAAGGCGGTCTTTCCCCAAGTGGTTGTAGTTATGTTTTGCCTAACTTTAATTTATTAAGTTGCACCTCAACACACCCAAGCTTTAATTCGAATTCATCTTCACAGAAAAAACATAATTTTAGCCCATTTTTTAAAAAATATGTTTTTTCATTTTCAAAATCAAAAGTCATTCCCATTTCGTATTTGAGTAATTCTAGATATTTCGTAAATATTTTATATGCAATCAAAAATTAAATTATCAAGATAAAATGTTAATTTTTCACAGTCGCAAAAATCGAGCGACTTTTGAGCGATCATTACACCGGAGGTGTCCACATAAACAGATTTAACGATAAGAATTACTTGTATGCTGCTATTTGGCTTTTAAAACTGATTTGCTAATACTAGGCACATTTGAGGACATTAAAATTGTTTTTTTAGTTATAATAAAAAGACACAAAATACATAGATTACAAAAATTGTCGAGGAAATAAATTTTCCCTCAAATTTCAAAGTAAAAATTCATTTTACAAAAACGTCAATAAAAAATTAAATTTTATTTCCAAAATAATGTCGAAGAACAGGAAATAAAGAATGGGCAATTATTAATGTTCCGTTTTACGCGTCTCCATTTTCATGTAGTAACTTTTGAGCTCACCATGGCCGCAAATACGTTGTTTCACTTTGATATCGTCATATTCCGTAAAGATTTATTTGATGAAAGTGTCAATTAGAGTCCACAAAATTCCCTTTGATAGCTCACAAGTAGAAAATACAAAAATAAACGAATACAGTGTTCATGTTTTCAGTTCACAAGACGTAGATAGTGGTTGTTGGTATGTGGTTGAAGGCAATGATTTACAAACAAGGAAGTTGTGCAATGACACGGAGTTCTAATAATTTGTTAAAAATAAATTTTGTTATTCGACCTGTCATTGTTTTAGCGCCACCATCTCATGTTCATAAACGACATTAAACTGTTCGCTCGGACTTCAGAGATTCTCCACTCGATGGGGAAAGCCTTGGAAGGTTTTATAAAGGCCGTGGATCTGGAACTCAACTACAAGTCGGCGACTAACACTCCTGTGTGCGGTGACCTAGTCAAAGTCTAGGAGAAGCACCAAGGGTATAAATCACAAGAAAACCACGTCCACTTGTTTGCAAGCAATAAGGAGATATTATACTTGTCTCGCGCGCAGCTAGGACATGGACTGAGTAACATCGTAAACTTAAGTGAGCGAATTCTTACTAAGATGCACGACACCTTGTGGAGTGGGTTAAGTGAATCCCAAAGGAAGGCTGACATCCTTCCTGTTGAAAAAACGCGTGGTACACAGCGAGGGACCATAAAAGACTACATGTCGGCTAAGTATGGTCTGGGTGCTACCCAAGTTAATGTGAAGGAGTTGATCAATTTTCAGAGGGAATCGCTAATAAAAAGATCAACTTAAAAATCATTTACAAGACTCTTTTTAGAAGTCTGGGAAACCCGCACATTGACGTATCGTCGTCATCAACGTGGCTGAAATATGGGAATAACTCTCCCCGATCAGAAGGGTTATTCTCATATTTGCAGGATAGAAACTTTTAATGGTCAACAGAAAAAATGGGAATCACTGTAAAAGTAAGGCGATGAGCGTTTAGCCACGATAAAGAACTTTTAGCTAATGTTGAGAATAAACATGAAGTTTTTCTAATTTCTCAATTAACAAATTACAAAGCAAATATTGGAAAATAACAATTAGAAAGCACATTTTATTTTAATTAGACTAAAAGTCATTTTTGTTCATTAAAGCCATTTCTTTAATTATTTATATTCTAAAATTATTGATTTGTTTTTTCAAATTGGCCACAAAATTTTAAGGGCCAATTTCTTATTAACATAAGAAGATATCAATTATAATAGATTTTATTTTTATTTAATTAAAAGTAATTTCTTGAACTTATTTATTCTTCATTTTCGCGATTCCCCAAAAAATCGACACTCGGTCGCGAGTTTCTGATCGATTGTGAGACTTCTACAAATAAAAGCGAGGCTCAACCATGTGTACAATCACAAAAAACTGCACAAAAATTGATGTAAATAGGGACAAAACGACGTATATAAAAAAAGATATAAACAAGATCTGATACATGTCCGAAAATAATCTGAAGCGTGAATCCTCCGTTGACATCATAGTATCATTAATTATATCCCCGTTCATTATTGCAAAAAGAGAAATAGCGGATGAGTAGAGAGTTTCAAACTAAAAATAATTGACAAAACTAGCCTTTTCATTATAGGGATGAAGAACTATCAACCCACAAAATACAAAGCCCATATACACAATGATTATGCAGGACATGAAACGGAGGACCAAGAGGGTCGACCTAGTCAGAGTCATCATCAGGATCTTAAAATTATTTAAGCATAATATACGTTAAAACCCGAAAAGAAACTAAGATAGCGAAGGAGACCAGTCCAAATGAGAAGAATGTTAATTCCATAAGCAATCGCGAGATAAGGAGAATAAAATTGCTAAAAAATAAGCTACAGAAGAACGTGAATTTGAGTAATATAAATTCCAGTGACAACAATATTACTTATGTCAGTGAAAATAATTATGAAATTCCATATGTCGAAGTATATTGATAATTCCGAATACGACAAACTTTCTCCCTCTATGCGAGAAAAGTAAGAATTTGTAATCTTGGCCAAATAAATGGATTTTAACACAGAACGGACACATGTGATGAGAGATATAAAACTCACCAATAATGCCAACGAAGATACTATAAGGTGCACCGTACGGGTATAATTGAAGACTATGGTTGAGATATGACACTTACAAAAATATCCATAAGAACGACGTTGTGCCGAACTATCAATTTTGTAAGCTTCGTTCAAGTTTGATCGAATTATGTTGACCTAAAAAGTAATTAAATAATATTACATTGTATTTAATTTGCTCATTCACGATGTGCTCTGAGTTATTCATCCAAGTTGTTGACATCGACATTAATTCCATTGTAAGACTTATTTTGAAGGTTCTTTAATATTCACTTTTTATCCTTACTTGGATAATAATACATTGTCAGTAAATTTTGTTATTTTTGAAACGTCAAAAGTAGTCATATTGGACAATATATCAATTTCCTCACATACTTGAATTCATTCATAAATTAAATCAACCCCATTTAAAACTGACTTTCAAGAAATTGTTCTCTAAGTCTAATTTTGTGTTTTTATCATCGATATGATAATAATTTAGACAAATTAAAACAAGAGAAAGATTGTTCGAGTTCAGTTTTAGGGATTATAACCAATCAATGAGTCGTTTCCAATACTGATATACTATGAATACTCAATCAAATAGTTTGTCACTTTATTTAATGTGAAATTGATATTATTCAACATTTGAGGTAGGCTCATCACAAATGGCAAATGTTCATGGCAATAAGACGGATGTTTAACAAAATCTTGGATAAAGTAACGATCAAGCGTTAAAGTCGGAATATTCGCCAGTCGAGATTGACCATAAATATAAATCTACAATATTAAATAATTTACTTGAACAGTGAAGATTATACTTTGGCCAGTTGTGCAAACATTTTTATAGGAAGCTTTCGCTTTTCATTCCATTTTCCCACCGGATCTTTTAAATAGTATGAAGCATAGGTCTTAAACTCATCAATATCTTCATTTAAACAATTTTTTTCTTCTAATTAGAGATATTGCACGATTAGCTCACCGCCGGGCAGTCCAATGAATGCTACGTTTTTTTGTGTTTTTTTTGACTTGACATATTTTTATATTAGTAAGCGACTAATGGAATTTGAATTTTATTATAAATAAATTGAATTTAGTTATTTTTATTTTATGTATCTTTTTATTAAAAATTAATCTCATCACTTCAATTTTTGAATTAGATTTTATAAGAAGGTGTAGAAGAAAAAGCTTTCTCGATGGTCAAATATTCGCCTTTTAAAAAAATCTAGTTTTAATAAAAATTCGCCCTTCTATGTGAATGGGTTCATGATAAACAACTTGAGAATAGAAAACGAAACCACTTGTGAATTTATAACACTCGAGTTATTGTATGGGCGAAGAGTGTATACTGATTGGAGATATGTACTCTAAAAATTTAGCGAAAACAAAAACTTAATTATTGATTTATTCAAACGCAACCAATTTGCACCAATTTCATGTGACCTAAATTTTAAATCCCTATTTTTTGGCTGTCAAAAGAAAACCGAGATAGAAAGAACAGATGAGTACATTAGAAGTCTGTTGAGGAATTTCACAAAACAGAAAAATTTACTCAAAACAGAAAATCCCAAATACTGCCGGAGTACATTCAAAAATTGTCTTTAAAAATAGACTTACGCTGAAACTCAAAAAATCATAGGATTCCCTAGACAGAACTTTAATGAGTGAAAGAATAAATGCCATTTCCAAATCACTTTGTTATACGACTTAAATCGGAAAAGAACGTGCTTTGTTAAGACAATCGAAAATACTACATCCAAAACATCCCACATTTTAGACAGCTTATAACAAAGTAACTAGAACTCAAACGAAGGCTGAAGTAATTTGCCTGCAACTTCCGGGAGGATCCCTGTCCAGTCAAGAGGCGACAACCGAACTTGCAACTGTTCTTGAAGCAAATCCATCTGCCTCCTTACTAGAGCCTCCTTCTGTAACCTACACACGCATATTGAGACCCTGAAAGCAATAAGGACAGCCAAAAATGTGTCCCCAGAGTATGACAAAATTCCAATTGCCTGTTTCAAGCTGCCGTCTCTACTTACAAACCTTTTCAATTCCAGCCTACAGAGATAATACGTTCCAAAATCATAAAAAACTGAAGTTCGGATGGTTTGAAAACCTAAAAAACCTAAAGAAAAAGTCTCAAGCTATAGCCCTATAAGCCTAATTTGCTCTACATCAAAGAAAAGAAGAGTTAAAACTTTTAGAATCATTATCGTTAATGACAATTTTTTTTTTTTTTGGAAGCAAGAAAGAAATTAAAGATAGCTAAGTTAATTAAAGGCCTCACGAGACACCCGACCAGCCTCGCGAATGGCGAAGCCGTTCCCTCGGATCACTGCAATCGACAGACGTTCCAGGAGCCAAGAAAACTCTCTGGATCGTGACTAGTCCTTGAAATGACAATTATGACACACTTAAAAAAAGCTATTAATGCATTGAAAGACAATTTTTCAAATGCTTTACTTCGCGATATATTTACCGGTTTCCCTTTTTTACTAACAATTTAGATCAGAGGTTTCCAAATGGGGAGGCGCGCCTCCCTAGGGAGGCGTTGACTCGTGTCAAGGGAGGCGCGAAAAGTATTTCAGAAACATTTTTTAGAAAATTATATCTATGTAAAAAACGTGACTATATTCCGATAATAAGAGTTATTAATTTAAAAATTATATTTTTCAAAAATTTATTTAATTTATTAGACAATTAAATAATTTTAACACATGAATAAATTCTTGAGTGGTTGCAAAAGAAAATTCACGAATAATAAAGATTTTGACGATGGTTCAAAAAATCAAAATGATTGGAATATAATCAATACCACTCCAAAGACAAGAAAATACTTTCCATCTTACTTATTGTTAGGATTCACACGTATCTTTGTTGATTCTATGGAAAAACCCCTCTGTTGCTTTGCCTCAAAACACTTGCAGCAGATAGTATGAGGCCATGCAAATTAAGAAGACATTTTGAAACGATGCATTCTGAACATGTCCATAAGTCTGAAGAATTTTTTAAAAGAAAATTAGAAGAGTTTGATAACCAAACGAAATCGTTAAAAATACTTGTTTCTGTCTCTTCAAATGCTTTACTAGCATCGTACAAAGTTTCTTACAGGATTGCAAAATGCAAGAAACCGCACAATATCGGAGAAACTCTAGTTTTGCCAGCAGCTATCGATATGGTTGAAGCAATGTTTGGCGAATCCTATGCAAAACAATTACAGCAAATACCGCTTGCTGATAACACAGTCGCTAGAAGAATTGATGACATATCTGAAGATCTTTGTGATCAGTTGGTTTCTCGACTACGTAACTGTAAATTGCTATACAAGTTGATGAGGGAGCTGACATAAATAAAAATGCACATTTAATTGCATATGTCAGATATGCTGAAGAAAGTACAATAATAGAAGATCTATTATTCTGCAAACCATTTCCTGGAAGGAGCACGGCCAATGAAATTTTTATATAATTGATACTTTTTTGAAGAAAATAACATAGAATGGATCAATGTGTTGGACTTTGTACAGACGGAGCACAGTCAATGTCAGGAAATAAATCTGGTCTTCAAGCTCTTGTAAAAAACAGAGCACCAGAAATTATCTGGACGCACTGCATGCTGCACAGATCAGCACTTGTCTCAAAGAATATGAGTCCAGAACTGAACGATATTTTGCGCAAATTACAAAAGTTATAAACTACATAAAACACAGTCCTTTAAGAGCTAAGCTTTTTGCAAAGCTGTGTGAAGATATGGATTCAAAATATACATCGCTTTTATACTATTGTGAGGTACGCTGGCTATCTCGTGCAAAAGTGATTAGAAGGGTGTTTGAACTCAAAGATCAAGTTGCAGATTTTCTTGATGAAAATGATATTGAAGATGCAAAGTTGTTCAGGGATGATGACTTTATTGTCAAATTTGCCTATTTAGTTGACATTTTTGGGAAATTGAGTATATTGAATAAATCAATGCAGGGACCACAACTACATTTATTCTCTCAAAAGGACAAAATAAAAGCATTTATGAAAAAATTGGTATTATGGAAATCAAATATACAAAAAAATATCTATGACATGTTTCCACTTTTAAACACCTTTTGCGCCATAGTGAACATTGAAGCAAACAAAGACATATTTGCTGAACATTTGGATTGTTTGTTGAAGCATTTTGCTCACTATTTTAAAGATCTCGACTGTAAAATGTTCGAATGGATACAGAATCCATTTATTGATGAAGAAGATAATCAATTTGCATTGACAACTTTTGAAAAAGAAAAATTGATAGAATTGTCATGCGATACATTATTGAAACAAAAATTGAGAGAGAACCGCTAATTTCTTTTTGGTTGAATGTAAGAACGGAATATGAAATTTTGTCGAATAAAGCAATGAAAGTTTTGTTGCCATTTGCTACTTCATATTTATGCGAAACTGGATTTTCTGCACTAGCTGCAATAAATCTAAATATCGAACTTGTTTAGTAGTGACTAATGAGCTAAGAGTAGCACTCTCTGCGATGACACCAAGATTTGAAAAACTTTGCGCCAAGATGGAAAAAAAATTATCTCATTAACTTTTTGTTTTAAAAATTGTTTTTGATAAAATAATAATTGTATTATATTATGGAATATAAAGGGAGGCGCAAGATTGTACTTTTTCTCTAAGGGAGGCGCGTAAAAAAAAGCTTGGAAACCTCTGATTTAGATGATGACGATGGCAAGAAAATCTGAATTTTCGGATTCAGCATTGCCATCGAGTTATCGAGGCACATGGATGTTTTTGACAATCTGATCTAAAAAAAATAATAAAAGTATGTAGTATTTTTAATTTGCAAGTTTTCTATTTAACTTAAAGTACAAAATTAATAACAGATTGTCAGAGAAGCATTCAGAAATTGTTTTAAGAATTGGTCCCTGCATGTTAATGAAGAAAAGACCGAACATATAAGAACCGCAAAGGAATTAATACTAGCCAGTGCAAGAAAATGCACAAAATATGGAGTCTACCAAAGTTAATCAAAACAAAAGTACGAATAAGGTTATAAAACTTGTATATAATGCTGGTACTTGTGTACATCTCGAGTACATGGGGAGTCACTAAGTTAGAACTCAAGAAAATGGACACATTTAATCGAAAACTATTACACAATTTACTCGGCCTAGAAGGTCTTTAACAAGAAATTGTATTCTATGATACAATCGGTTCCAATAAGTACTGATATTATCGAATCGAGATGGAGGCTATTTGGTCATGTACTTAGAATGGATATAAACACTCCCGCAAACATTATAACGATTCCAAGCAGACCTTATAAACTATTTAAAATGAAATGTAACTTCCATAATGGAGCTATTTTAATATGGCCTTGCAACGGGGCTGTGAGTATACTGACAACACAGATCAAGGCAACAGTGAACAAAGCTACCAAATACAATTAAACGTGGCAATTTTAAGAAGTTTTAGTTAAAACATTTTTGCAGATATTTGAAATTAAACAGCAATTTTAGTTTGCAATTTTTCGGACTATATTGGTTTGATATAAAATAACTTCACTGAATGGAAAAAAGATGGATGTAAACTTTAATTCAATAGTTCACGTCATTCTCTCTGTGATAATATGGACGGACTGCTCAGAAATTGCAAAAAAATGACTAATCATGAAAGAATCATTTTTTTCGGATTTAAATATGGTTCTTGTTTTAGTTTTTGATTAGTTTTTCTTATTTGTTAACAATACTCTCATTATTATATTTGTTTAGCATGGAATTAGTTTGGATCAAAAAACGTGTTTCTATGCTATTTGAAGTTAATCTTTTAATAGTGACAATATTATAAGACGAATAGCTTATCAGGTCACTACATGTTTAATGAACCGCTTGTTTTCATTTTTTCATACAAATTTCTGGCAAAGGAGCAAAATTTTAAAACGAAAAATGATTTCTTATAATCCAAGTTTCTGAAAAATTATCGCCTTTTTTAGTTCTAAATTTGGTCATCAGTCACAAATTCGCAGATTGATGTCATAAATTTCAGACTTTGATTGGATATGACTATTAGATGTGTAAGTTCAAGTGACCCTTCTATTTTTGAGCAGCCTTGGTAGAGCTTTCTATAATATTCGAGACGGTCTATTCCCCGAAAACTCGATAGCCCATTGGTAATAAAATAAAACACTGCCTCTTGGATAATAGAATTTACTTTTACTGTTTGCTTCTGAAATGAGCAAAGACAAGAGTAAAGGTGTAATTGTAAAAATATAACTAAGCAGAGTAGAAAACTAATTCATATATACTTATACTTCAATTTGACAAAATTTCTATAAAATTTACGGCCGATCATAAAATTAGTGACTCGGGGTCAGATAATTAGCTACATATTGAAAAATGTCAATAATCAATTTCATTTTAAATTGTTTAATTTATAGGCAATATTTTTATAAACTTGAAATTAATCTGATAATTCATACTTATTCCACAAAACATCCCATTTTGTGGTCCAAATGCACTTTTAAATTGTACTTTGGACATATTCAAGTGTCTTTGTCATTAAGAAATTGGTTCAATTAGTTAATCAAACGGCCATAATTATATTTCCATATCTTTTGAATATTCTAAAAGATTATTTATATCACTCCTAGAGACCAATAAGCTTTAATTGTTCACAATTTGTATTAATTATGAGCTTACTAATTATCTAGAATCATTCAATTTTATTTTTTGAAAATCAGCTGAGAACAAGAAGGAAGTGTCAAAATTCAGTTGAGAAAGTCACAGTTTAGTACGGAGAGGATTTGAATCATAAAACGAAATAATGGAATATTGCAAGAAGATTCGTAGTCTTTACAGCGGTTTTTCTAAGTTATATAGTGTTTTCAGAGCTTTAACATCGAAAGTGCAAGCATTAGTGTTGACACATCAAGCAAAGTGTTAATGCAACCAGCATTAGTGTCGAAGGTTTAAAAAATCGAAATTTTATTCATTAATTTTTTACTTTCTGTTTGGCAAAGGAAACATATTTGAGCATTTTTCGATGAAAAGAGTCATAATGTTCGATCGTTATTTCATTCATCTTTTCACATATAACATTTTTCAACTCTATTTCGCTGTTGAAGCCATGTGCTTCATAGACCTCGGTATTAAAGAAAAATGACAAAAATTCATGCATAGTTGATTCCACTCCACCAAACAAGAATTCAGCAACTAAAGGCAATCAATACTCTTTGCAATCGTTTTTTGGCAACATTATCCCGTTTACGCGTGACTTATTCTTCTTTGCCAACTTCACTGGCTTAAGGAAAACCGATGGATGAGTTTGCCCCATCGCTGTTGGCATTACATTAGGACGGTATCTGCTAAGATTGTTTGCAGGCTTGTCTATTCTGATCTTGAGCCATTTTTCGAGCCTGTTCAACTTGGAGTTTCTGTTAGGAACGGATGTGAGGCTGTTGCTCATGCCTCAAGATATTATATAACCAGTGCTTCAGCTGCTTCTTGCTCTGAAAGAGGACTCCTCAAACTCGATATAAAAAACGCCTTCGGCTACATCCGTCGCAACCACTTCCTTCAAGTTTACAACAACAATTTTCATATTTTGTACCTCTTAGCTCTCACTGTGCAAAATCTAAATTAGTTAGCCTTAAACTTGTTAATGAACGCTTTGGCCATCTACTATCGTCCTTCCGCACTAGCCTTGGTCAAGTACAGACGACTGATATCAACGATCTCCGGATTCTTGGATCCCCCATTCTTTCAACCGGTATAAAGACTAATCTTCGTATTAAACATTCGACACTCATTCGTTTGTTGGATTGCTTTACAACTTTGGACAGCCACATCAATAAAAAGTACTGTCGAAGAAGATTGTAGTTAAATTCGACGATCGAAAGCTCGTAGAGTAAAACGTTTCTACAAAAGATAACAAGAGAGAAACCACCAATAACGTAGACCGCATAGTCCATGTGCAGTCTGAAGCGTAAGAATCTGTTCTCGTTACGGGTAATTATCGATCAAGTAACGCAGATGACCTATGATCATCTGGATTTTTTACGAAAAGTTCTTTATTTCAAAATCTGTGGCAAAGTTGAATGTCAGGAATCCGCAACTAAGTTTGATCGAAGGACCCACACAAACCTACAATCAGTCAGTGATTATCCGAAAAACACTGGAGAGTATTTATACAGAAAATAAGTTTAGAATGATCCCGCCGAGAGAACGCCAAAAGTCGCGGTTTACAAATATAACAACGGAGAAAGCTTTGCCGAGTGTGCCTATTGAGTCAAACTTGAGATTAAAAACTTTATCCTAACCATTTTGTTTAAAAAATTGAAATGACTTAAAAAATTTGTTTAAAAATCTAAAAAGTTGACATAATTGACCAAAAAACTTTATAGAAACTTTTTTTAGCATTTTTATAAATTAATCAAGGCAGTAATAGACATTAATTGAAAACTAATTTTATTTGGATTTTTATTTTTCAATTTTTGTGAAAAATTGAATGTAATACTTTTCTAAAAGAAAGTAAAGCATCTAATGAATTGTCCAAAAAATGTATTTAAGAATGCAGCTTAATTCTATTCAAAATAATAAATTTTATGTTCGATGATACTTTTTAGACTTCGAGAGACTTTTATAAAATTTTTACAGAATTTAATTTGTCTGGTAAAACCAACACTGCTAAAATAGCAAGTAATAGTTGAAATTAATTAAGACCAAAAAAGGAAAATAAAATTAAAGTTAACGTAGAATCGGTCATGAATCATCAATTTCCACATATCCAGTTATGCATAGAATATTATATGGCTCCATGAGGTCGCATTTATCGCAGGCTATTGATAATTAAGTAAGACATACAATATGTTTCAGACAATGTAAGAGTTTTTATTGAACGCCATTTACTTCTCAGTATAACATCTGTAGTATCAAAATATAGATAAGAATCCTTCATTGTAACCCTATATAAGAAAGTCTCTGAATACATTGTATACTCTTCCAACTCGCCATTGTATATGCATATCTTGTTCGATGAAGACATGCTAAACAATGATTGACTAAAATACCGAATAGATGTCTTGGTCTTAAAATTAGGTTGTTTAAAAATGGAGTTCTGTGGCATTATTCTTTAAAATTAAAAATGATTATTACATTGTTTTTAAAAGGGTGAGATCTGAGAAAGCATCGACGTCAATAAAATTCAAATTATCACAATATTTCAGATCGCTAATGATTATAAGTGTTTAGATGTACATTTCAAGCAATTTAGGCAAATTGTCAAAAGAATGTGCCCATATTTCGTAAAATGAACTGGATTGACACTGACTATTATTAATATAAAACTTTTCAGTACAAGATTGCTGCATCTCTAAATTCAAACTCGGAATTCCATTTTGGTGGGGAATTCAGTATTTTTATAGTTCGTGGATTATCACCCCGTTCGAATAATGAATAATAGCAGTCACAGTTAAAACTAACACAAATTAATATTCATAAAAAACTCTCCAATTTGGCTTAAATTATTTGCAGTTAAATTATTTATTAAAATTAGAGCAATAAGATAAAATCCGAGCATTTTGTAAATTGACAATATTTTATTATTATTTAAATGGTTTTTAAAAATGAATTTATATATTATTTTTATTAAAATATCAAATAAATCCAACTTTATGAGAAAATCATTTTTCTTAAAAAGTTAGAAAATGCTAATTCTTACGGACAAGCCACCATTCTTGAAAACGCAAATTATTTTTGCTTCCCTAAAATTATCTAAAATGATTGTAGCATGTTTTAGATTATTCTTTTATGTGACCCAGAGCGTTCATTTGGTCAGCATTTGAGTTGGTGTTTAGGCTAATCGTTTCAAACTGTTATTTAAAAAATGTTTTAATGGGGAATCGAACCCGGATATGACAATAAATTATATTGAAGGCCGGTATTAAAGACAAGAGAGAGCGAGGTTAACACAAATACGAAGCACATACCATTGCAAAGGATTGTAGACTTAAAGTAAATCTTCGTTTTATGAATTGGTTATACTGACTATTTGTGTTATTTTTATGATGGTGTGATAGATGATGTTTATTTTATTTTGTTTGAGAATAATGTTCTGGTTAAGAATGACACTAATAAAGTCGAATGTTAAACATAATGAAAAACCACAAGACTGAAATATAACTGAAAAAATCTTTGCCGTGAACACAGAACGCATGATATTTGGTTTGATTTCTCTCGCTAGTTTCAATACACGTTTTTTCTGACGACTCACAAAACTGGAGAACGTTTCTATGGGGTATTGTAACTCTATTTCGCTGCAGAAATTACAAGACGCTTCCATACAAAGAATATACTCTCTATGGGATTTATAAAGGAAAGTATTGTAGTAAATTTTAATATTAAAATTTGGAATGACTTCAGTAATTCTTTATAATGGTGTATCGAGAATTATCTATTATAAATAATGGACCTGGCTCTCTTTTTTTCGCACGCATACAAACTGAAAATCCTACTTTATCCAGAAAAATGATGTTCTTATCTTCGATTTCAATTTGTAAGCGTCGAAAATTACTCGCATATTTTTTTCAAGTTTAATGGTAGCATTACATTTTGCCTCACTGGTATTTTCACAATTTGTTTCACTGTGTAGTGAAAGTCTTTAAGACATCTGTTAATAGTACTCGGACTGATATTTATCCGATATTCTGAAAACAGCATGTCTTTTAGTTTTGATAGTGTGAATAATGGATTATCATCGACGCATTAAAAATTTATTGCTTGTATAAATCATTCAATTTGGAAAAATATTGCTCTCAATATCTCTGGATTTACTCCATTGACAAAGTATTCGGCTTATGAAGGATTGAGACATATTTATATAGTCACTTATTTCTTTGTTAGATTTTTCATTAATTGAATGTTCAACAATCAGTTTTTTGGTTGAAAAAGATTTTTTGTCCATATATAGCTCTCACTCTAACATAGAATTTTCCGAAAACCGTTAATTCTTGCTTATATGCGAAAATTAGCACTAATGTTTGGTGCATTAACACTAAAGCTTGCGCTTTTAACGCTGTTGGCCTCAAGAATAGCTCTGAAACATGCAATTTTAAAGACTATTGTAGGAAATGTAAAGAAAAAGGAGTGTGGTGCATAGAAAAATCAATTTTCGAATATTTTTAAAGGCATAAACAAATATGATTTATCCCTTTCCAATTAATATATTGAATTAGTCAATAATGAAACAAAAGATTTTGAAAATATTGATTTGGAAATTCGACGTGTATATTATCTAATTTCAAAAAATCGCAGGAAAAGTGTTTCTCTTTAAATGATTTGATAAACTGCATCTACTGGTTTATTAGCAATTGCTGAGAAATATTAACGCCTCTGATCTAACATTTAGGCCAAACAACGCAAGATTTAAAATAAACTATAAAACGGTTGTTTTTAAGAGAAAAACACATGACTTATTACTTGTGCTGGCATATCTCATTGTTAAGAATGGACAGAGTGGAAAATTACACGTGATTTGGAATAGTTGTCTGCCTCAAATTCGCGCTAGCTAAGTTTTCGGATATGCCATTTCGGTGACATAAGCACATAATAGTTTGGATGTGATATTAGTCTAGTTAAACTGCTCCAGATTGTGCTAATCAAATCCATTGGCATTGCAAAGGGAGTGAGATGGCTCTTCTTTTTCTGGAGACCTATTCTTGCCAACTGTCTAGTATATATTCATACACCAACAATTACCCCGGAGGCATTTCATTTACATTATTCACAGACCTTATGGAGACTGTATGTCTTTATCCTTGCAAAATTGGTGGCTGTTGATCGCGTGTTTGTATTTACATAGGTTGTATAGGATAGGACGACTTTACATTGGCAGCAGCTCATGATTACTGCCAATCAATTTAGTATACAAAAAATGTGTCATGGAGCCGAAAAATAGGTGTATTACCAGTGTATCAGTGTGTCATTAATCAATCAATATATCAACCAAAAAGATGGCAAAAACATAGATTGATGTGAAGTAAGTTTTCGATTCTGTTAATAACAACTTTTTAGACTATTTGTTACCTTGGCTGTTTTATTCAGAGCCTGATAAAGAAATGGAAAATAAGATTTAATTTTGGTTTCTAAGTTATTAGAAGTGAAAATCAAAAGAGAAATTTTGCAAGGAAACTTTCTGTTGCCACAAATCTTTGTTATTTGATCCTTCAAGTCAAATTTTGTATGGAAAATATCTGAAAGTAACATTGGGGATAGGATATGCTCACTTAGTCTATGTAGCAAATCATCTCCTCTTATAAATTGCATTTTTTATGAAGCTCGCTAACGAATACTGATATCTGGGCTAAATTTGATATCAAACCTGAAAAATTTAAATAAAGTGATATTAATGTTCACAGAATCCTTACGGAGAAGCATATTCAATTGCGACCGAAAGAAGGTTCAAGTTCGTTAGCCACAAATCTAAGCAAATTCTTTTTCTATTTTATCATGACTTGAAACATTAAGCCAATTACTGCCTGAAGAATTATGTAAGTCGTTAATTCAAAAACACACACATGATCTCTATCGTAGAATTCATTTCCCGAAACTACAATATTACAAATGCTAATGATTTGAGCTTATTATCCAGTTGGATATGATTTTCTCAACGTGGAAATATGAAAGTGCTTATGAAAACCAATCGTCCGGATACTCTTAATCAAGAATGAGAGACTTCATAAAAGTTGTATTCAATAAACATTAAAAAAATTTCAAAAAAGTGCATGGCTAATAGGCGAGCGGAGATTTCTACAAAAAAGGGTTTTTCGACCGCTGCAAATAATTCCTGCAACAAGTAAATAAGCCAGCTGATTTGACAATAACCCAAATTTAATTAGATCTAAAACTTTTTTATAGAATGGAATGAAAACATTTTAATAAAATCTAGTTCAGTAGATACTTGTTCCGGACATCGACCACCATTTTTTATTAACCGCGGAAACCGCAGTCCGACGTAGTTGAGCTGATCCTTGGACTCTCGACTACTCTTCTACCTTACCTAGCATCTCACCTTTTCTCTACTTTTCCTATCTCGCTTAGTAAAAATTTTATTATTCTAGTAAATATTTAGTTAGTAGGTTAATAGCACTTCCGTCTTGCCATAGACACGTTTTTGTGGGCACATGGCCAGATTTTTTTGTAAAAAAATAAAATAATAGTAAAAATAAAACATTAAAATTTAATCAATTAAAATTTATGAATAATAGGTTTTGTTGGCCTTCGAAAAGGCCTCGTGAGACAACCAAAACGTAGCTGACCCGACTCCTTTCGTCCCCCCAACCCCTTGTCCAGCCATCTGGGGACCCAGTTGGGCAGTGACCCAATATTTCACAATCGAGTATTTTTTCACCACGGTTTGGGCTAGCATGTTGTAACTGAGTTTTAAACAATACCAGAGAAAGTGTCCGAAAAAGTTATACGTTCAATTCTGAGAGAGAAAATGGCAAATTTTCAAGACGCATATTCTACAGTTACGGAGATTACTTCGTATATTTTATTGATACAGACTGTGAGTGGAAACGGGCACTTTTTAAATCACTTTCAGAATATTTCACAGATCCTTGGCTAGTACATTGGCGAGTACTTTCTCCACATGACTTGAGAACATCATAGTCGAAAACTTTGTGCATCCGTATAGGCACTTCTTTAGTAAATAACTCGAATCCCCTTTTATAGTAAATAAAGTCGAAGAGTCTAATAAAGAGAAAATTAGCATGGGGGCAAACAGGTGCAAGCCATGCCCTTCTATATTCGAATAGTTCTTGAACTTTTTGAAAATCTAGCCTAGTTATCTCAATTAATAACAATCTTGAGCCCGGTGATGAAATTTTGGAAGATTGTTTGATAAAGTCCTTAATGAACGTAAAAGGGACGTTCCCGCACGCCCGTGCTTGACTTGATCACAGTATCGCGATTACAGAGAAGCTCCAATCCGCTGATACTTTATGCCCGTTTTTTGATGTTTCTAAAATACAACTAAGCTTGATAAAAGAATTGTGCTCTCTTGGTTTGTAATTTACATAAATTGAGTAAGCTACCCAATAAGACACTTAAATTAAATTTAGAAAGGATTATCTGAGGAAAACTTGGCAACTTTAAGATATAATGCACTATAAACACAGATTCGAATTCTTTGGTAGCTAAAGACCTAAGAGGAGTTTGCAAATTATAAATCCAAAGATAAACACTTGTGCGCAAACTGAGCATATTTTCGTGTGACTATAAAATACTCGGGTTAATTGTATTTACCTATAAAACTCGAAATTCGATGTAAATATAATTTTGTTAATCCAGAAGTTCAAAAGGGGTGAATCCATGTGGAGGAAGTACTCGCCATTTAATTATAAATATATAATAATACAAATTTCCTGTTGTTTAAATTAAAAATAAGGAAACGTGGGAGAAGAAAGTCAGTAAACTCTGTCTCCGTATATGGTTATAGTCAATAAACAGGAGAAGGGAATATGAAAAGCAAAGGAGAACAAAGCAGCAAAAAAAAATTGTAGAGAAAGTCCTCAAAAAGCAGGTTGGACGGAAAAAGAAATTGAAATCCGCCGTTTCAGAACAAGTCAGGATGATTTCCACTCTCTTCACGAAATCGGGAACTTTAATAAGTTACTTCGAGAACTACGAACCGGCAGAGAAGATATACAAGTATAAATACGCACTCGATAATTCAGTCCACCTTAGCCACGAGAAATGACCTGTGGGGCGGCTGGCTGTTCGAATTCGAGGAAATACTCCTTTTCTTGTGTCTGGAAACTAAATCTGCTGCTAAGAAGGCTGAATATTTAAAGCTATTTAAATATTCTGCCCTTCGGATGAGTTTTTCGTGGTGCCGATAGCGGTGGAGACGTCGGGTGCTCTTGGTCCAAAGACGGAAAAATTCCTCCGCAAGCTCGGGGTCAAAATCTCTATGCGCACTCGCGATCCTCGCGAGGTAGACTGGCTTCTTCAACGGTTCTCGATCGCCGTCATTAGGGGGAACAGTTTGGCAATCCGCCAGGCTGCTAGCCCTCCCTTTGATTAATCTTTTATCACTTTTGCTTGAACTAAATGAAATTTGCGTTTAGCGGCCCCGGAGTATGACAAGATTCAAATGGTCTGTTTTAAAAATGCGCCGAATTGTTTGGTGTTTTTGCTTATAAATCTTTTCAATTCCAGCCTGTAGAAAATATACGTTTACAAATCATGAAAAAAATGAATTTTGAATGGTTCGAAAACCTAAGAAACATAAAGAAAAGGTCTTAAGCTATAGGCATATAAGCCTAATTTGTTCTACTTTAAAGAAAACGAAGAAAATCATTTATAACAGGCTAGTATTGAATATAGAAAAGAATCACTGACTTTTTCACAATCAGTGGAGTTTTCGTCCGGGGCGGTTCTGTGCTAACTACATCTATCGACTGAATTCTTTAGTATCCAAAGCACAGAATTCTGCTTATCGACCACTATCATCTGTTTCGATGTGTCGAATGGTTTACACAGTGTCTGTCACTCCGTATTGGTAGAAAATCTTAGAAACTGTCAAATTGATGCAAAAACACTTGGCTGGTCAGCGAGTTTTTCAAGTTTAAAAATTTGAATATATAAAATGTCACCGGCCACAACTGTTACTCCGCCAGATATGTTACACCAACATCAAATTGTCAAGTTGGAAAAAAC
>NW_021831904.1:17500-30000 GCF_006345805.1 Octopus sinensis | reverse complement strand
GCCGACAGAAACTGAAAGAAGCCTATCGTGCGTGTGTGTGTGTGTGTGTGTGTGTCATCTGCTACTGCTTAGCAAGTAGTGTTGGTGTGTTTACATTCCCGCATCTTAGCGGTTCGGCAAAAATACCAACAGAATAAGTATCAGGCTTTAAAAATAGGTCCTAGGGTCGGTTCATTCGACTAAAAATACTTCAAGGCGGTGCCCCAGTATGGCCGCAGTGCAATGACTGAAACAAGCAAGTAAAAGTAAAATAAAGAAGAGCGCTCAGAGAGCGCAAACCTCCGCCAAGGCAACACTAACGTCCTCTCAACGGTTAGCCAGAGATGATTTTTAAAATGAGAATATCTGAAATAAACTCGACTGCTCTCATAAATGAGAATACTAAAAATGAACCCGACCGCTCTCAAAATTTAAGTAAAAAAAAAAAAAAATGGAAAAATAATCCGGTACCGGATCGATCCCAAGACCTAATCAATTAGTGCCAGTCACGAGGCCAAACATCCCAGAAAGTTTCATCCGAATCCATTCAGCGGTTCTTGTGATATTTTGTCCACGGACAGACAAGCAAACAAACAAACACAATTGAAAACAATACCTCCGCCTTCACTAAACAGAGGTAATCATAGATACAAGGCTAGAAATTTGGTGTGGAGAGAGTGGGATAATATTCGACTGGTTCTTCATTTCGTTGCTCTCCGACGAATGAAAGCAACACTGCCATCGACAAGACATGAAATCAAAACACGTAACATTTAGCGAGAGCACTCCTAAAACGAGTGTCGGTGTGCTATGCGAGACTCTTCACAGAATCGGAAAAGATTTTGCAAGATTTCCTGTTTAAATGCTCTAACACCGTGTTTGTTGCGGTCTCACCTGACTGGCAGATGGAGATAATATAATGTTTGCAGTGTGAAGCTTCATAATGGACCCTAAGTAACCAGTGAATAGACATTGCAATAATGTTTTAATAAACAGACACACACGCTGTTGTGTGGACGCCCCCAGACGATGAAGTAGACTAGCTCAATATGTAGATATAGAGGGAGAAGTCTTGACGTAGAGAGTAGTAGCAGAGTAGAGAGTCGAGTTGAGTAGAAGACATCCCGACACACACACACACACAACACACACACACACACACACACACACACACACACACACACACACACACACACACACATACACATACACACACACACACACATACACACACACACGCATGATTTTGAAGATTCAATAAAATCAAGGCACACTAACAGATAGGAGATGCCGCAATAACTAGGTACGATAACGTAGATCTCACAGTCGGTTAAGCAGCATTGAATAGATCAATTGTTGTTAGGAAATTGTAGGTATGATCTATTAAAGCGGTAGATCCGACTTTGCGATTGGCCCTTGGCGTTTTGTAGGTATAAAAGTAAATTTTAAGCGCCATTTGTGTTTGCTTTTACACACACGCACACACGCACACGCACACACACACACGCACACAATACACTCACATGCACGCACACACACACTCACATACATGTGTGTGTGTGTGCGTGTGTGTGTATGTATGTGTATGTGCGTATGCATGTATGTGTGTGACTGTGCATGTATGTATGCATGTATGTATTATATGCCTTCTAATTTAGCAAGGTGCTAGCCAGTAGCATATCCCTTTTCTAGACCCTAATTCACCACCTTTCATTTTTAGAGGAGGATGCGCTGAATGGCTGTCTGCGACTTCTCACAACACAACGTAACTGATTCAGTGATACACACACACACACACATACATACATACATACATACATACATACATACATACATACATACATACATACATACATATATACATATATATATATATATATTATATATATATTATATATATATAGAGAGAGAGAGAGAGAGAGAGAGAAGAGAGAGAGAGAGAGGTGGGGAGACAGACACACATAAACATACACGGAATGAAAAAGAGAAAGATAGAGACAGGTAGAAATACAGAGATGGAGAGAGACAGAATGAAACAGAGAGGAAAGTAGAATGAGAATGTACTCTAAAACTTGATTGGTCAAAGCCTGAAGGATACTTGACGGAAGAAATACTGCACGGAATTCGACCGGACACTCCATTAACTCTGACAATTCGCCTTCGGTAGGACGATATCATATATTGTGCCCTTATATTATTTGAAGAAGATTTAGTTGTAAGTTCGAGGAAAGTCGAGTGAGCAAAAAGTGCACCGTTTGTTAGGGTGGTCAAATGGAACCAGACAGCTCTTTTTGTGTGTATACTTCGGCCTTGGAAAGAGACGACTGGTTGCTGTTGTGTCAACACCGAAGATTTTGGTGACAGTGCGTTTTGGCACTGGAGGCAAAGACATACAAGCGCACAGAAATATACACATACAAAAAAAAAGTGAGTGGGAGGAAGAGAGACATTACGCATACATGCAAGCATAACCAGATGTTGACACGCGTAAACGATGAAAGAGAGGGATGAGAGGGAACGAAATATACATTAAAACTAGGGAAACATTAAAAGGTCAAATAAGTCAGTGTCTAATCAACGATGCCAGATAGACGATGCCAAAACGGCTGTGTAAAATATTCCATACGCCTTCATCCTGTAGTGTTAAAATGAATGTCGTACATGTATTTTGTTTTGAATATTTTCGGAAGCATACATTTTCTGATGGAATAATACCTAAGAAAATAGAATTGATGTAACGAATATACTAAATGTTATGTGAGCGATTTACCTCAGAGTGGCTTGAACGTCCAGTAGTTGACCTGACTTTTTGCGTTTTGAGCTCAAATTCGAGATACGGATTCAATTTATTTAACAGTAATTAGGTTCCCTGGCCGGAATTTGACATCAGGATGCAAACAGCCAGAATAAATAGCGCAAGGTATATCTCCCTGGCACTCTGATATTTCTACCAATATCCTTTTCTTGACTGATAATCTATCACCCTCCCCACCGAAAGGATGAAAGGCAGAATTAATCTGGGCGAGACAAAACCAGGATGCTCTTATATAACATTCCTTACTTTCTAAATGTTGAAAAGGTGTGAATAAATTACAAGGTTTGATTCCAAGAGAGCATTTTTATCTTTCACTTTTTTCGGTCATCGACCGACAATTAGTAACAACCGGAATGTAAGTTAGGATTTGATCGACTCCGGCTGGGTCAGCTGGGCTTGGAAGTTTAATGTTAAAAGACACGAAACCTCTTAAAGCCCCAGAAACATCACTGATATGCATCCCAGAACATCTGTGTATGTATCTTCGAACTGTGATTCGAAAATAAACTATCTTTTCGGTATTGTGTCTCCTCTCTTACAATAAAGTTCCATATAATTCTAATACATAATTTCACAAATTACAGGATTTGTATTCGAAATTCACTTCTTTTTCTGAATTACTCTCTTTACCTTTTTACTTATTTCAGTCATTTGACTGTGGCCATGCTGGAGCACCGCCTGTAGTCGAGCAAATCGACCACAGGATTTATTCTTATTAAGCCTAGTACTTATTCTATCGGAATTTTTGCCGAACCGCTAAGTTACACACCAGCATCGGTTGTCAAGCGATGTTGGAAGGGGGACAAACACAGATACACAAACATACACACACACACACACACATATATATATATATATGCATATATACGACAGGCTTTTTTCAGTTTCCGTCTACCAAATCCACTCACAAGGCTTTGGTCGGCTCGAGGCTATAGTAGAAGACACTTGCCCAAGGTGCCACGCAGTGGGACTGAACCCGGAACCATGTGGTTCGTAAGCAAGCTACTAACCACACAGTCATTCCTACGCCTATTAGGAAAAAAAAATTTATCGTATGTCTTATTGTACGTACTGTGTTTGAATGAATGTTATTGTTGCTGTTGTTATTATTTTTATTAATTAAAAATAATAACATATTCCATATTCTATATCGTGTCATCAACATGACACACAAGGAGACGATTGCTGCAGACTAAACAGCAATAAAAATCATAAAACACATCTTTAATACTTTGAAAATATTATCAAATTTATATATTTTGTCGACGCAACATGGTTATTGGCGACGGTGATGGGTGAATTTGCAATTGGGGAGGGGTCCTGTTTATTATTCTGCGACTTGGTCTTCTTTATCAATTGGAATCGCTTCCGCACCTTCCAACACTGGCACTAGCATCAGTACCATCAGCACAAAGCTTTTCAAAACATTATTTGGTGCTTACCCAATAAACCAATATTTAAGCAAACCAATGAGGGAACTTGAACCTGGTCGTTCGACGTGCTAGAATTAGCAGCCATGTTTCTTTCAAATTACAGGTACTTTGGATAATAACTCTTTTAATCTTTTACTCTTTTACTTGTTTCAGTCATTTGATTGTGGCTATGCTGGAGCACCGCCTTTAGTCGAGCAAATCGACCCCAGAACTTATTCTTTGTAAGCTTAGTACTTATTTTATCGGTCTCTTTTACCGAACCGCTTAGTTACGGGAACGTAAAAGCACCAGCATCGGTTGTCAAGCGATGTTGGGGGGACAAACACAGACACACAAACATATACACACACACATACATACATACATACATTTATACATACATACATATATATATATATATATATATATATATATATATATATATTATATATATATATATATATATATATATAACATATATATATATATATATATATATATATATATATATGTATATATATATATACGACGGACTTCTTTCAGTTTCCGTCAACCAAATCCACTCACAAGGCTTTGGTCGGCCCTAGGCTATAGTAAAAGACACATGCCCAAGGTGCCACGCAGTGGGACTGAACCCAGAATCTTGTGGTTCGTAAGCAAGCTACTTACAACACAGCCACGTCCAAGATGTATTCAAAAGAGGCAGGATGCTCATGATTGAAACGTCTTTGATTATACATCTGCTCGATCTGGGTCTAAGCAACGACAATGAAGATTATATTTCATTGATGCCCAAGTGACGTACAGCAGGAGGTAAGATCCTGGCTTACTTCAGTAAAACCGATACCAGTTTTTAGTTAATCTTCTGATGGATCCATTTCATCTCAGTTACAACAATGATCTTGGTTAATTTATGAATATTCATAATATACTAAAAATAGCAGCATCAGCGCAAAGCAGTGATTAGGAATAGACGAACCTTTAGATTAGCTAAAACATGTTTGTGACATATTTTAACTTCTATAGCAGCGGTTCTAAACCATTATTTTTTTTGCCTATGACCACCCTAGCATACCAATTTTATTCAGGTGGACCCTCATATCCATTGTGATGTTTAAAAAATCCTATTATATTTTTATAATTAAATATTATTAAGAATTTTATTTTAAAAATTGTTAGAATATTTTATGTAAATTTACAGGTAAATTCCTCACATTGTAGGAGAGTTCAACACCATCAATTCTCTGTGAAGAAAGTTCGCTGCGTGGAAAGGTCGCCACGAAGAAAGTCTACTAAGAAAATATATCCATAGTATCTCATCATAAGGCGCAGGAGTGGCTGTGTGGTAAGTAGCTTGCTTACGAACCACATGGTTCCGGGTTCAGTCCTACTGCGTGGAACCTTGAGTAAGTGTCGGGCCGACCAATGCCTTGTGAGTGGATTTGGTAGACGGAAACTGAAAGAAGCCCGTCATATATATATGTATATGTATATATGTATGTATGCGTGTGTATATGTTTGTGTGTCTGTGTTTGTCCCCCAACATCGCTTGACAACCGATGCTGGTGTGTTTGCGTCCCCGTAACTTAGCGGTTCGGCAAAAGAGAACGATAGAATAAGTACTAGGCTTACGAAGAATAAGTCCTGGGGTCGATTTCTTCGACTAAAGGCGGTGCTCCAGCATGGCCGCAATCAAATGACTGAAACATGTAAAAGAGTAAAAGATAGTTAAAACTATCTTATTGAAGAAAAGAAAACCTAATTCAAATTCAAATTCATTGCAGTGAATTGATGACAGTGAAGTCACCGGACATGTATAGAAATATAACCAATTTATTACATCAATTTTAACAAAATCTTATATGGACCCCGGTTGAGAAATATTGTTCTAAAAGCAAATTTACTACAGTTACTGTGGAGAAAAAAATTCTTTTATTTTTAACAGGTGTAAAAACGCATCAACCCCGTGCTTCACTCTAACGGATTGCCAGACCTGCATTTCTAGCTCTTAAGTCTTCCTCAATAGGTAAAACCGAAGGGAGATAACCCTGGGCAAATTCAATGCAGTAGTTTTAACTATCAACAAAAATATAGGGCTATTGTACGTGCACCTTTGTTTGATTTTACTTTTCTAGAAAGTGGAGTATGAGAATTCGGAAGAGGGTTCGCAAATTGCTGTTTAAGAATACTGAGATAATTTTTAAAATTTTTAAACAAGGTTCAGGCATAGCTGTAAGGTTAAGAAATTCGCCTTGCAATCACAGCGCTTCCAGTTCAATCTCAATGTGCGGCACTTTGGTCAAGTGTCCTCTACTATCGACTAGTGTTGATCAATGCCTTATGACAGAAGCTCGTTGTGTATATGTGGGTGTATGTGTATGCGTGTTTCTTTTGTGTTTGTCTCTCTTCAGCTTGACAACCGGTATTGGTTTGCTTATGTCACTGTTACTTAGTGGTTCGGCCATTTGACCGGTAGAATAAATAACATATTTGCACTTAAGTCAATTTGCTCGATTAAATTCTTCAAGATTGTTGGTGCCCAATCATGGCCGCGTAGTGGAAACTTTTGCTCCAAATGTTACTGCTTGTATGAAATATATTACAATGTACTAACTTTTAGTTACCTTCTTAAAATAATAATTCAATTCTTACTTTATATTCTTACAAAACTATACTTAGCTCTGACTCATTAAAACTGTAATCAAATTCTACTATCTTTAATTTTTTGTGTTATGAAATATCTTGGACTAGAATGTGTTGTGATAATGCAATATTTTCCCCCAAACATTAGGAATTATCTTCTTGTATATGCCAAAAAGACTCAATGAGTTCCACTGAGAAACCTTTCTTGATAATCGCAGCTGAATGATTTTTTTTCTTTTTTGTGTTTCAAAATCATTTATATTACGTTTCGATAGGTTACTGATCCGCTTGTATTCCCGAGGTTTTGCTCGTGATGATGTTGCGGAGCCAACTGTTTCCAAACGCTTGGTATTTGTCGATGGAGAACTTTGTGGTTCACCTTGCTTCACATTGCATACAACAGAGCTGTCTTCACATTCATGTTACAGATCCTTATTTTGTGTTTGTTCACAAGTTCTCCAAATAGCTATGAACATCTTGAAATCAACTGTAGCTTTTCAAATCTTTGTTCTTTATAACTGCTTTAGGCACACTCTCCGGAAATCTGTTTCTGACATCACGAGGCAAGCTCTCTGATGGATACTCCAAGGGAAACACAAGCGTAGCAGAACAAAATCAACATGGAGAAATGGAAGCACTTGTAGGCAGCTAAAACTGAGTACTGTAGCAATCCATTGCCAAAAACGAAGCAGATGAAGATCTCTCGTAAACACACTCTGCTCTCCATGGAGTTAAAAGCTTAAGCCAAACACTTATAATACCTGAGACCCTACCATCTGCCTTTCGTATACGGAACGCACGGCCCTTGGGTATTTTCCCTCAGTTATAGTTTTAATATTCCTAATCGGCCTCACTATACACCCTCCATTTCTAGTCTTAGTCAACTAAACATACTATACTTCCTTGAGAAAATGTATAATAAGGCAAAATATGTCGGTTGCATTTATCATTTTGCTTTAAAGACCAGAACTACTCCAACACGTATCGTTGCTATGGTCTGAAAATTATGGTCAATTGTCATTACTGGAGTTATCTCCCCTGCTTGTTATCTTAAGATTTTTCGACCCTAAATTGCTTAGATATTTTCCACAGAAATTTTTTTTTTGTTCAACTCACTATATTACATTCGTCAGACGCTACCTCATTTGTATTTAGCATGCAGAACGCTTCCTTGATGGGTTTTTTTTCTTCTTATCCCTATCATTGATCACAGTTCTGCTCAATCAGGACCAACAAGAACTAATAGATACTTAATATCATTCTTAAAAAAAAAAAGTAGAATAGGACGAAACGAAATAAAATAATATATTAATAAAATAAATAAAAAATTATAAAAAAAAACACACGAAAGATAAAAAAAAAGAAACAGAGAAATGAAAACTCTGTGGGTGGTCCGTGTCTGCCGGCAAGTCGCCTGGGCAACTTTCGACCTTAGTTTTAAAACAGTATTTAGTGTCAAACTGACGTATATACTCATCTATCTATCTAGCTGGTCAATGAATGAAGTCGCAGACATCTTGCTTTTATGACTTTCAGCACCGGAGAGGGAGAGAGGGGGAGCAAGAGTGAGAGATAGTAACAGAAAAGGGTAAAGGGGGGGATGAGGAAAAAGTGGGAGCGAGTGAGAAAGCGGTGAGGGAGAAGTTGTTCTCTTGTCATTGTGTTGTGGTGGTGACGATGGGTAGTGGCGGTGTGGTGTTGTGGTGTTGATGAATGCTGTAATTGATGGTGAGACGTCCTTCTGTCTTCCCTTCCCCGTTACTCTGCATTCTCCGCCTTTCTCCCTCTCCACATCATCGTGATCATCATCATCATCATCATCATCATCATCATCATCATCATCATTGTCGTCGTCGTCGTCGTCGTCATTATCACCACCAGCAACACCACCGCCATCATCACCATTATCATCATAATGAACTGGGCCGCAGACAACTTGATTATTTTACTTTCAGCACAAATAAAGAGGGAGGGAGGAGGGACGGACAGAGGGACGGCGGGAGGAGAGTGAAAGAAAAGAGAGAGAGGAAAAAGAGAGAAAGAAAGAAAGAAAGAAAGAAAGAAAGGGGAGAACCGGGAAAAGGACATGAAAAAAGTGTGACAAAGAATATTGTTATTTTCCTTGTTGTTGTTGTCACTTGTTCTTTAGCCCCAAGTCATCCATTTTCGAGCAGACCTATCATGAAAAGCATTCCAGCCGTGACCATCCCGTCATTGTACAGAGTGCCCAGGACTACGTAATCCAACATGTCATTTTCTAAGACGGCAGGCAAGGTGTAATTTGAAGGAAATTTAGTTGTTATTTCTAGCATTCTAAGCGAGCACGTTGGCTTGCGTGATTTTACCGCTGTCCTGTTAGAGGTGATGATTGTGGAGAGGAATAGCAGGGGTGGTTTTCGGTAGTTTGATGAATGTTTGCAAAAGTGCTAACACCATCACCGACCTCATCATCAAAATACCCCTCCCCTCCACATCAAAATCATCATCACCATCTTCATCATCATCAGCATCAGCATCATCATCATTATATTCATCATTATCATAAATTTCGTCATTGTCGATATGATACTCATCACCATCATTATCATCATCATCACCATTAGCAGTAGCATTGCCATCCACTTTATCATCATCCTCATTATCATCGTTATCATCAACGTAGTCGTCCTCATCGATTCATCGTCATCACCATCGCCATCATCATCATCCTCATTACCATTGTCTTCCTCGTTGTCGTCGTCGTCGACATCATCATCATCATCGCCATCATCATCATCATCATCATCATCATCATCATCATCATCATTATCGTCAACATCATTATCGTCATTATCGTCATCATCAACACCATCATTGTCATCGTCATCGTCATCATCATCATCATTACCATCATGAAAACCAACATCAATAAGGTCATAGTAGTTGTGACAATGAATGCTGTGGTGATACTGGCTACAAAAGTGTTCCTCTTTGATTTGCTAACAATGGCTGCTGACATCTCGTATACGGCAAATGAGATCTTGCTGCATGTACATCGTTGATTGTTGTATAGGCACAGACAACGATGTATTTGTAAGAACCAATCTACGAGAATCTAAACCGACGTTGGAAAGCAAGTCCGATAATACGTAAAAACTAATGCCGTACACAAAAAATGCCCAAATAGATGTAGTATTCTGTACGTGTTCTGGTTTGCCACTCAAAATGTACGCGTATAGCAAAATGACGCCATCAACAGGACCTTGCCGTTGTTCAACATCCAGCCAAACAAATAGGAAAAGTTAAGGGGAGATTTTTGAGAAATGGAATCAAGTGTGTAGAGAAAGAGGCGTTGCTGTGGATCGCATAATACATGAAACAGTTGAAGGATGAACAAGGTTAGGAACGCAAATAGATGGTTTATGACTGTCTCCATAACTTCAGCACTGGTTTCGTGACCGACGATTCATATCAAACATCTGAAGGAAAATTTGTGAAAAATGGGAATATTAATAACGTCAATGAAAATCCTTTGGAAATGTCTTCAACAACAAGGAAGAGATAAAGATGGGAGGAAAGAAATAAAGAAAGAAAGAGGAAGAAAATGTGAGGGATTATACATGCCTACATACATGTTTGTGTGTGTGTGTATGTGTGTGTGTGTGTCTTTTGATGAGTATGTTTTCGTCTGTAATTTAGTCAACACGTGTGAACAAATGAACAGAAACGCGTATGAGCAGTTTGAGTGCATGAGCATGTTCGTGAGTATGTATGTGTGTTGTGTGTGTGTGTGTGTGTGTGTGTGTGTGTGTGTTTTAAAGTATTTAGAAACACCGTATCCGATTAGGATTGTATTCCAGTTTACAAAGCCAGATCCAGCACACATGGAAAAACATTTTTCAAAATTATCACTCGTATTCAAATGAAACCACAAAATATTGTCGATAGAAAAATTAACCCTTTTCTTTTCCTCTCTCCTCCTCCTTCTTCTCTTCCTTCCTCCTCCTACATTCTTTGTCTGTCTGCCCCTCTGTCTCTCTCCTACTGTTTGTTTTCCTTTCTATCTGTCTCTCCCCAGAGTTCTCCTTTCGCCCATTCTCTTGCTTTCTCTTGTCTTTCTATCTCTTCATATTTCGTCTTCATTTCAAGAAGCCTCTTGAACTATGGTGGACTCTATGCGCGCACACATACACACATGAATGTATATATATTTATATAAACATGTATACATGATGCATGTATATAAAACTAATACACACCTTAGATTAAAATACTGGCATATGTACACGCTTATGATGCGTATACAGACGTGGAACGGCGCTAACTGTAATATTTTATCGCAGACAGACTTATACAGACCTACGTTTTAAAAGCACAGGGCCTCACAGAATTTTGGTGGATTACCAGACTCGGTGTTCGGCCTGATTTGGTCTCTCCGGTGGCAATTACCCGGAGATTCCGTGCTAAGCCGAAAAACATTTTTTGCGAAATAGACGTGGGTAAACATTTACTGATATGTGAGAAAACTACCATGGCAAAAATTAAATTAATATACGTACTTGAAACAGCTTTGTGTATACTGGCATGTATACACATTAACAATATGTATACATTGTGTATAGAGAGAAGTTTTCAGTTTTATTGGCTGGAATTGGATCAAACTTAAGAGTAAACTTAATACTTTCTTTAAATCTGGTCTTCTCCAGCATTTCGTTGCATTAAATGTTACTTTGGGGATATTTAGCTAATTGAAATCTTGAAATTGTTGCAGTGGTGCTAAGAAAGTGGATAGTTTGTGTAAATTGGGCTTTTGCATTGTTTTTGAATGGGATCTGCTGAAATGTGCTGAGACCTCTGGTAAAACCTAAAACGTTAATTGTTGTTATTATTTTAGTTTCATTAATTTTGATCAATTGTTTTTTTAAGAGTTACTAATTAGATCTTTCTTTTATCCAAATTTCGTCTATTTATATTGTTAGAAGTAGCTTTGCTATCATCTCTGTGGAGGCCTATGTCTACACTGTTGCATCTAGACTTAAGCTTCTCTGGACTGAATATTCCATCTAAATCTTTGCTCTGTTTACGTATACCAGTCCAACATCAAATGCATTTTTAGTTTCTTTCACCTATATAAAATCCCTGTTAAAGAAACTGACTTTCTCATGTACCTGATTATGTCGTAAGTAATAACATCAATATCACAATGAGTCATATCAAATTCCATGGTCCTACCAAGGAAAAGCTTCACAATTTTCATGTCCAGTTTGGCAATATCCCTCTGAGTGAATTTTGTATCCGTTTTTATCGCTAACTAGCAGTATCGCCCGGCGTTGCTCGCGTTTGTTTCGACCTTTTTGAACTGGAATTTTTGAAAAGTAAAAGTTTTGCATTATGTAGCTTGTTATTCTCTTTAAGTGAACATTTTTCCGGTTGAAATACACTTAAAAATGACGACACAGCAGTAAAAAAATCGTAAAAAATAGAGATTTTCATAGAAAAAGAGAGCACCTTTTTGATGTAAATAATTTTTGGTCTTAACATGGTCCGATTTGAATTTTATGTTCTACGGAATGAAGAGCAAGCCTTCTTCTATCATACTCTCAATTTTGGTCAACTTGCGCCGCAGGATCTCGAAGGAGATAGTGTTAGTTGAAGGCTACCAAACCTGCCAC
>NW_021831904.1:0-2500 GCF_006345805.1 Octopus sinensis | reverse complement strand
AAAATTTATAACATGCATATATATATATATGTGTATATGTATGTATGTATGTATGTATGTATGTATGTATGTATGTATGTATAGATAGATAGATAGATAGATAGATAGATAGATAGATAGATAGATAGATAGATAGATAGATAGATAGATAGATAGATAGATAGATAGATAGATAGATAGATGGATGGATGGACTGATAAATTGACAGACGACAGACCTACAGACAGACAGATAGATAGATAGATAGATAGATAGATAGATAGATAGATAGATAGATAGATAGATAGATAGATAGGTAGGTAGGTAGGTAGGTAGATAGATAGATAGATAGATAGATAGATAGATAGATAGATAGATAGATAGATAGATAGATAGATAGATAGATAGCTATACACATAAACGGGCACATATGCATGCAAACACACACATATACACACACACACACATATATAAGTACACACAACTCAAATTCATTGAAATATGCTCATAGGCAATTGTTCACATGACGCAAATATATATACATGCATATATATGTGTGTATATGTATGTATGCATGTATGTATGTATGTATGTATGTATGTATGTATGTATGTATAGATAGATAGATAGATAGATAGATAGATAGATAGATAGATAGATAGATAGATAGATGGATGGATGGACTGATAAGTTGACAGACAGTCAGACCTACAGACAGTCAGACCTACAGACAGACAGATAGATATACCCATACACACACGCACATATATGCATACAAACGCACACACACATACACACGCACACACGCACACATAAGTTCACGCACCTCAAATTCATCGAAGTAATATACGCTCCTAGGCACTTGTTCACGTGACGCAAATACACACCCATCCATACAAACATCTTTTGAAATACGTTCTGCCTCAGATCTCAGACACTTGCAGTTACTCCTACCACGCACAAATATCTACAATAAACACGCGTCCTGATATAAGGATTGTATAACAACGTTGACGACCTTCATGTGATATTCAAGTTTATCGTGACATCAATACTGTCTTATGATAACCCTAGATCATCCCTCGAACCTCTCTGTCTCCGCATGTTGACCTCTCCCCATCTCTTTTCTACATGTCATAAACAAACGTATATACATATACAAATACACACGCATATAGCCAAACACACATGCTCAGATATATGCTGTTTTTTTTTTCTTTTTAATGGTTAATTCAGGAGACAGGAGCAATGTCTATGACCTCCCAAGATCGATTCGGTTTATATGCAGTTGAGCATATGTAAGTCAGTGTCTGGAAAAAAAATAATAAAAGTTGGCAGGCAGCGAATTCCGGTGGATTGACGTTCTGTAGAAAAAGGACTGCAAATGCGTTTAGTGTGGTTCCTCGGTGGTAAAAAATATATCCTAATGTATGGGCGTTGGATTAGACAATTAGAGACAGGTTTGCTGCAAGGATATACTCAGAGATGGTATAGAGCGAGCTGGCAGAAACGTTAGCACGTCGGGCGAAATGCTTAGCGGTATTTCGTCTGCCGTTACGTTCTGAGTTCAAATTCAGCCGAGGTTAACTTTGCCTTTCATCCTTTCGGGGTCGATAAATTAAGTACCAGTTACGCACTGGGGTCGTTATAATCGACTTAATCCGTTTGTCTGTCCTTATTTGACCTCTCTGTGTTTAGCCCCTTATGGGTAGTAAAGAAATAGGTATAAAGCTTTAGATATATACATCGTTAACACAGATCTATGATGGAGAGAAACGTCATCATATATACAAAGTGTGAATGATATTTGTGGACACATTTGGTAATTTAATAAACAATCCTGATCAAGCAAAGGCCAAAAATGATTTTAATTAAAATCTATGCAATGCTCTTGATAAAGTTTCTCATAAGATTCTATGAACCCATCTTCAACTTCTTTGACTACCGGAATCGATGACATGTCTAAAGACCTTCGTTGGAGGAATTGGGATGTGCGGTGTCATTATAATAACCGAACACTAAGAATGTTATTTTCTTTTTGATGCAATCGAAGCATTCTCGCTGGATGCTTTCAATTCCATCCAAACATTGTGTACGAAAGACTAACTTCTAGCTGTTTTGCAATGTCAGAAGCCTTCGAACGGGGTTCGTTTTCCACAATTCTCTACAAACAGCGACGCTTCCTTTCCGAAGGCCGAGGTCGGCTGGGACGAGAATCTGTTGATTCTTTTCCTTGGCTTTTGAATTGCACTATAATTCTATCAACAGTAGCAAGAGGAATTTGAAGATTTTCGGCAATTTTTCGCTGGCTAAGACCAGCTGCAGATTGTCCAGCGATACGACGTCTTTGAAAATCTGATAGTTCTGCCGAATTTTTTGTGCGTGGCATGGTTACTCTTCGCAAATGTTTAATATAATGGCACCTGAATGAAAAAGAATAATTACATTACATTGTAAATTCTACACTGCTGAAAAAATATTTAGACACTCAGATAAGAAATTTTGAAATTTAGTTGTCTAT
>NW_021831903.1:27500-47500 GCF_006345805.1 Octopus sinensis | reverse complement strand
GCTTTTCTTTTCTCTCAACTCTGCTTGTGGAATTGGTTCATTGTAATTGGCCACAGAATGGTTTCTCGCTCCAATTGTTTGTTTAGTATATTTTAGATTTACACTTTCAGTCTGTCTTTCCCAGTTAAAATATATTCTGTTGTTTTGTGCTTATAAAAATCTATATCTTAGATGCATTATTCTCTATTTCTACGGCATTGTCTTTATATATTTTTTTTATGTACATATATATATATATATATATAATGCGAAATCACATGTGATATGTAACTGAATTCTTTTTTAAAATGATGTGTTTTGAAGTTTTGCATTTGGTAAAATTTTGTTTATTTTTAGTAGTTTTGACCGCATTGGTCCCTCTTAGCGTGTTGGTATCTACGAATAGTAGTACCCTCAATATAATATAAATGAATATTTTCAAAGAGGAAGAATTTACGGATTTTTTTTCTTACGAGGTTTTTCACGCTGACTACTGATAATTTCTTTTAAAGATTTTATCCTCAATTGTTAATTTATATTTTTCACCGGAATAGTTCAATACTGAATTTTTATTCCGACTAGACAATTTGTTACCGAAATGCATTGCGAATAAGCCCGCCATTTTCATAGATATGTAAAGATAAACATTCGTACATGCTACGACGAATTCTATGGTTGGCTATCGAGATTGTAATGTTATGTTTTCTCTTATATTTCTTGAGTTTGTTGCACTGATGAACATGAAATGCATATTCTGCATTAAATGCGAAATCACATGTGATATGTAACTGAATTCTTTTTTAAAATGATGTGTTTTGAAGCTTTGCATTCGGTAAAATTTTGTTTATTTTTAGTAGTTTTGACCGCATTGGTCCCTCTTAGCGTGTTGGTATCTACGAATAGTAGTACCCTCAATATAATATAAATATATATATATATATATATATATAGAGAGAGAGAGAGAGAGATCGTTACCCACTGCACACATTTTTCTCTCCTTGTTTTTTCTGTGTCCCTTTCTGTAGAAGAGCGTAGGCTCGAAGCATTAAATACTTTTTCTATTCCTGAGCGTTATACTAATACATCTGTTTGTTTTGTACACCACCTGTCTTCGTCTTTTTGTTTTTTTTTCGTAAACTCTCCCTATATATATATATATATATATATTATATATATATATATATATATATATATATATATATATATTATATATATATATATATATATTATATATATATATATATATATATATATATATATTTTTTTTTTAAATAAAAATGTGCTTAACGAATGAAGCAAGGCTAAAGAGCGTTAAACTGTATGCTTCATCCGGTGTCGAGGAGTCTCCGATAACAGAATATTGTCAGGATATTTACGGCTTGTAAAACATCTCCGAACTCGAGTGCAGTTCTTCAACCTAACACGCTTCTCTTTAAATTTTCTTATCTTCTTGTTTTCTCGTATTTTCTCACATAGAAGCCACGTCATTTAAGCTTCAGCAATTTCTGACTTGTGCACGGAACGTTCTGCAAAGCCATTCAATTATTGCACTGTCTGAGCGTGAAAGCTGAAGCAGCCGATGTATAACTCCTTATATTCATTTAAATGATATTTATTTCTCACTAGACTGAGTACGGTTTTTGCTAATCCTAGCAACAGCCGAACACTCACCCACCCACAAAGACACACGCACGCACAAAGAGGAAATTTTTGCACGTTGCGATATGTAGTGAAAATTATAAAGAAAAATGCACTGAAATTTTGTTTGAAAATAAATGCCTACACGCACACACACACAACACACACACACACACACACACACACACACATATATATATATATATCCACACACACACTCTCGCAAACAAACACACACACACTCTCGCACACAGACACAGACACACACATATATATGTATATATATATATAACGGGAAGCTTTATGAAAATAAACAAAAGACGAAGGCAGGTGGAAAACAAACGAACAATTGTATTAGTATGGCGCTCAGAAATATAAATAAAACAAGTCTTTAACGTTTCGAGCCTACGCTCTTCAACAGAAAGATACACAGAGAGAGAAAAACACAGAAAGAAGGAGAGAAAAAAAAATGCGTGCAGTAGCTAACGAATCAACATGGCGATCTGATTTCGGCCAGAGGTCAAAGATCAAACATGAGACGCGAGAGCGAAATAAGGGGAGATAATAGGGTTGATAAATGGGTTGAGGGACCAGCTAAAAGTGCGTGGGAGGGGTCTGGATGTGTGTATGTATAGGGTTGGTGTATGTATTAGTATGTATAATATACACATATATATTTGCTTTCACTTTCTTCTTCTTCTTCTTCTTCTTCTTCTTCTCCTCCTCCTTCTTCTTCTTCTTCTTCTTCTTCTTCTTCTTATTATTTTTATTATTATTATTATATTATTATTATTATTATTATTATTATTATTATTATCATTATTATTATTATATTTAAAAAAGGATTGACGTAACTCTTCACAAAGGTAAACAGTCAAGAAGGAAAGCGCGATTCGATTGTAATAGATCTTTTATTTGTTCAACGATATTTCGACAGTAAGTCTGTCTTGTGTCAAGTTCAAAATAAGAGGCAATAAAAATTCAAAATTATAGAAATTTAAATTCAAATTGCTGCCGTTTGAAGCGAAATTTTCGGCAAGTTCTCTCGAATTACTGCTATTGTGCCTGACGTCATATCTGTGCTCATTAAACCTTTCGTTTAATTGTTCTGTTGTACAACCAACATAAATCATGTTGCGTTTCGTGCATTCTGCTGCTTAAACCAAATGGGAATCTCTACATGTCACAGATTCTGTATAAATCCTAACATTTCTGTTATAATTCCTGATGGATTTCACTTGACTCATGTTGTTGAGAAAGACTTGAAACTGCATGTTCTCAGAAAATATTCTGAATCTGGCTTCATTTTCCGTTCTCGGAATTCACGAAGAGAAATATATTTGCGGGTTATTAACATCATATCGTAGAGGAATGAGTAAGAATGACAGGAGAATATCATCAAATTTATACAAAACTGTTTGATTAAATATTCTTCTTTTTCCTTTTCATTTCTCGTTCCTCTTTTCTTCTGTCATTTTTCTCTCTTTTTCTTTTCGCCTGTTATAAAATTGAAACTTAAAGGATGATGATGTCATTCTATCATCGTGTGGACGCTGGTTGCTCTCGTTCATACCTTGAATTTAAATTTCTTTAACTTTCAATTTTGATCACCTCTTATTTTGAACTCGACAAACACACTGTCGAAATATCGTTCAACCAATAAAGTATCTATTACAATCGAATCGCGCTCTTCGTCTTTATTAATTATTATTATTATTATTATTATTATTATTATTATTATTATTGTTGTTGTTGTTATTATTATTAGTCCTTCTTCAGTTTTGTTTCCATTTCTTGTTTCCACTCCATGTCTTGTCCCGACACCTACAGCGAAGGAACTCATTGATAGCTATTAAAATAATCACACCACATAATTGCTCATTTTCAATATCATGTTATGTGAAAGAGAAATTAAGAAAGAAAGAAAAAAAGAAAGAAAGAAAGAAAGAAGAATCAAGAAGGGAGATAAAGGAAAATGGAAAAAATGGACTTTGATCGTTTTCACATCCACAATGCTCCTCTCAATACATGTTATGTACCCGTTAAATCAATTTGCAACGTTTTCATGGGTGGTAAATCAGGGATTATTCTCAAATAATTTCCAGCTCCTTTTTTTAGCATTCCAAGTGCTCCTACAATCATTGGTAATATAAATCAGTTCAGATGCCACATTTTGTTTCCGCTTAAACGAATAAATCTTTATATTTTTCTGAGCTTGCCAAATTCTTTCGCCGAAACATTATGTCCACAACAAATGCTCATGTCGCTCGATGTGATCGACTAGTCCCCTTGGGCCTTTAGCAGACATCATCATCATCATCATCATTATTATTATTATTATTATTATTATTATTATTATTATTATTATTATTATTATTCAGCAGTTTTATTTTTATAGCGTGCTTTCACTTCACTACCGAGCGCAGCTCTGTGTGCCTTGGGTATGTGCTGTGATTTGTTCTGATGCTCTGATGGTTATTGTATGGAAAGTGTTCTGCGTAGGATGTGTGCAGTGCCTAGTAGTGAAATTTTCGGTATGTTATATGTGTTGTAAGTCTGGTGTTTTTGTTATGTATTTGTCTGAATATTTTTTTATCATGCCTAATGCACCTACTATGATAGGAATTGTTTCTGTTTTCAGGTTCCACATTCTAGTTATCTCTATTTCCAGGTCTTTGTATTTTGAGAGTTTCTCCATTTCTTTTATTATTATTATATTATATTATTATTATATTATTATTATTATTATATTATTATTATATTATTATTATTACTATTATTATTCTATGTTTGACTTTTGCTTTATATTTGTACAAGTTGGCTCCAAGTCTCACCCAGAGACCTCAAGAGACAACAGGTTGGAAGTTCACGTTGTTGTTATGCCTTGAGTACCATATATTTGGGGATTTGTTTGGTGTTGTACTAGTGAATGTTTAAAAAAAAAGATTTGTTTTAAACCTTGAGATTACATAGAAAGTATTTTGCGGAGGTTATAATTATTATTATTATTATTATTATCATTATTATCATTATTATATCCAAATATGGATATTGGTGAAAGAAGAAGTACACACATGAAATATTCTCCTTCTACATCTGCCTTTCCAATCATTTCTCTCACACACGAACCAAATCCTCCGCTCCACACATCCGTATCTATATCTATCTAAAACAACACCAGACGTCCTATTTCACTCCCTTTTCCATCTGTAATCATTTTACGATCGCTTCGCCAAACAAAACTTATTGGTTGCCAATAGTTTAAATCTATTCAAGTGAAATCGAGGGAATCTAGTAAACCATGTTAGTGTGGACAGCGCTCTTTGGCTTTGCTTAAGATAAGTGATTAGCGAAGATTCTAAACAATATCCTCTCGTTACGCAATAGCAAATTTGCCAATTTTCGTTGCTCTTACGTCATAGCTTACACGTGAACGTTGAGTATTAGCTGACCGCTGTATTTCTCATGTGTTTGCCTTGATTCGTTGACTAATTCGTTATGTGTATATCAGCATTAGCTATCGGACACAGATGTTCCTGCCAAATGTACGTGTTTCTTATAGGGAGAAGTGGTTCACATATTAACAACGATGATGCCGTTGGCGTTGTTGTTGTTGTTGTTGTTGTTGCTGAGTATGGGAGTAAGTGTAGGAGGAGGAAAGGAAGGGGGAGAAGGAGGAGGAGGAGAACGAAGGGGAGAACGGTGGATCATGGCGATGACGATGATAAATCGTTGGACTGTATATTGAATTATATAGTTCTGCTTAAATAAATACCAAATCACGGATGTTATCAATATGCATGTGGACATACATACATAGATACATCCATATAAATTTGGATGTATATATATATATATATATATATATATATATATATATATATATAATATATATATATATTATATTTATATATATATTTATATATATACATATAGATAGATATACAGATAAATGTACATGCATATACAAACAATATATACATATATACATGTATGTATATAAGTATATATATATATATGTATGTATGCATGTATCTATCTATCTATATATCTATCTATCTATCTATCTATCTATCTATCTATCTATCTATCTATCTATCTCTCTATATATATATACATATTTACTAGTTTAAATATATACATAAACGCGCAGATACAAGTACTGACCACTAAAAGTGGACAGCCTATACGCTAGATATAGACGTGAAAATCGCCATTTTTCACCAAGAATGTGTTCTCAAGAAAAAAAACTCAGCAAAAAACCAAAGCGTAAAATTAAGCAAGACAAATGAAAAATGAAAGACAAATTCTTATTTTCACATTTTGGTTTTTAATGAGTTTTTTTTTTCTTGAGAACACATACTTCGTGGAAAATGGCAATTTTAACGTCTATATCTAGCGTATAGGCTGTCCACATTTAATGATCATTCCTATAAGTTTTGTATGTAACAAAAAGTTTTAATCTTCAAATTTTTTTAAATATGCTAGGCCACTGGTTTTAATTGATTAATATCAATGTCTACCCTTATTTAATTTTTTATATATATATATATATATATATATATGTATATATATACACACACATTAATAGTTAGATAGATGCCCGAAGTCAGGATGCCATGATTGATCGTTAGCTCCTACACGCATTTTTTTTCTCTTCTTGTTTCTCTCCTTGTTTTTTTTCTGTGTATCTTTCTGTCGAAGAGCGTAGGCTCGAAACGTAAAAGACTTTTTCTATTTCTATTCCTGAGCGCTATACTAATACATTTGTTTGTTTGTACTCCACCTGCCTACGTCTTTTGTTTATTTTCGTAATCTTTCCCGTTAGATACATAGATAGTTATATATATATATATATATATATATATATATATATATATATAATATATATATATATATATATATATATATACAGAGAGATAGATAGATAATAGATAGATAGATAGATAGATAGATAGATAGATAGATAGATAGATAGATAGATAGATAGATATGTTCGTGTGTGTGTGAGAGAGAGAGAGAGAGAGAGTGTGTGTGTGTGTTTATTCGGATCAAGATTTCTGCGCCGGTTTCTGGTGAATTTTCTTTTTAATAACTCTCATTCCTGATCGCCTCCCCGCCCTCTGGTAATTTGGTCTTCCCCCAAATTAGGTGTTTAATACCGAAGACCAGTGGTTATCTTCTCCATACGGCATTCCATACTTGCATCACTGTAATTAAGGTATCTTGTTTGCAGACCATACTGTAGATTTCCTCTTTACCTGACACGTAGGGCGACCACATTTCAGCCCTACCCTATCGTACAGCCGTGTAACAGTATATGCATCGCTACAAATTCTTGCAAGAGAGATCTGTATCTGGCTATCTGTGACAGATTATCCTTATCGATACTTCACCGATAAACGCAAATGCGGCATTGTCTTGCTGACATATCCATCATTGTCCTCGTGGGACACATCCTTTGTTCATTCTTCCTTTTATCTCTGAGTTTGAAATATTTCGCCATTGTTACATGCGTATATTTCGTGTCCAGGGTATCTACAATAGAAGTGGACAATGCTTGCTTCTTTCGGAAATTAGACATCCTTTGCAGAGAGCTTTCTGCAGTTGCCTTGCTACAAATTCTTGCAAGACAAATCTGTATCTGACTATCTGTGACCGATTATTCTTATCGACACTTGGCCGATAAATACAAATAAATCATTGCTCTGCTACCTTTTCCATCAAAGATCTCGTGGGGCACATCTTTTTGTTCATCCCTCCTTTCATCTCTGAGTTTCATCGTTGTTAGATTTGTATATTTCTCGTCCAGGGTATCTTCAATAGAAGTGAACAAACCTTGCTTCACATTATTTACATTTGACGGATATTTGTCCTCATCTTAAACACTGCGCCATATGCCCGCGGGCATATGTCGCAGTGGTTAAGAGCACGGGCTACTAACTCCAAGATTCCGAGTTCGATTGCAGGCAGTGACCTGAATAATAATGATAATAATACCTGTGAATTCACGTGTGTAATTTGGGAATGCATATCACAACCCCTATCTCAATTTGTATATATATATATATATATATATATATATATATTATATATATATATATATATATATATATATATAATTAAATAAGGGTAGAAATTGATATTAATCAATTAAAACCAATGGCCTAGCATATTTAAGAAAATCCAAAGATTAAAACTTTTTTTACTTACAAAATTTAGAGGAATGACCATTAAAGGTGTACGGAAAACTCGCAGCGAGAATCGAAAGAAAATCTGAAGAAAGAAGGAAAATAATAATAATAATGATGATGATGATGATGATGATGATGATGATGATGATGATGATGGTGATGGTGAAGGAAATAATGGTGGTGATGATGGTAGTGATGGTGATGGTGATGGTGATGATGATGATGATGATGAAGAAGATGATGATGATGATGATGATGACGACATCGAAAACACCTTAGGAATGAGAACCAAGTTCGAAATTACCCCAGGACACCTGTTGAAGGTTGGAGGGTATATCAGCCGAAACGTTGTGTTAAGAAACAAGACGAGGACAAATATCTGTCAAATGTAAATAATGTAAAGAATGTACATAATGTAAATAATATAAATAATGTAAATAATTCCTCATCTCTTAAATATAGAACTAAATTCTTGCTTCATTTGAAATTTGGAATCGTCTACAAAGAACTTCATGCAGTTGTCTTTATACTCTGAAATCTAACTTAAGACGAAGACGCGTGGAGCAGTGGTTAGGGTATACAGCTCACGATCGTGAGGTGGCAAGTTCGATTCGCAGCGGCGTGTTGTGTCCTTGAGCAAGACACTTTATTTTCACATTGCTCCAGTCCACTCAGCTGGCAAAAATTAGTAGTGCCTGTATTCCAAGGTGCCAGCCTTGTCCCATTCTGTGTCAGGTTGAATCACCCTCAGAACTACATTAAGGTACGCGTCTCCGTGGACTGCTCAGCCATTTGCACGCTAATTTCATGAACAGACTGTTTTGTTGAGCGGGTCCACTTGAAACCTCGCCACCGTAAACGATGGAGCGCCAGTTATATCTGACTATCCAAGGCAGAAATAACCATGTATTGAAGGCGGCGAGCTGGCAGAAGCGTTAGCACGCCGGGCGAAATGCGTAGCTGTATTTCGTCTGCTGTTAGGTTCTGGGTTCAAATTCCGCCGAGATCGACTTTCCCTTACATCTTTTCGGGGTCGATAAATTAAGCAGCAGTTGCGCACTGGGTTCGATGTAATCGACTTAATCCGTTTGTCTGTCCTTGTTTGTCCCCTCTGTGTTTATCCCCCTGTGGGTAGTAAAGAAATGAGTATTTCACCTGCCGTTACGTTCTGAGGTCAAATTCCGCCGAGGTCGATTTTGCCTTTCATCCTTTCGGAGACGATAAATTAAGCAGCAGTTACGCACTGGGGTCGATGTAATCGTCTTAATCCCTTTGTCTGTCCTTGTTTGCCCCCTCCAATTTTAGCCCCTTGTGGGCAATAAAGAAATAAAAAATAACATGTATTATATTTTTTATAACTGGCGTACCTGATGTCGATGGTTGAGAAGGTATCAACGTTGTTATTGTATTCCATTGTTATTAGCGTTGCTCTCCTGTTCGGTGTAATGGAGACGGCGATGATTGCAGCTTTGCTGTTACTTGCTACGAAATTCTATTTAGAACATTGAACTAAAGGTGGAAGCACTCTTCAATCAACATGAAGGAAACAATCTCTTCCATTCTTTACACGTATTTCAGTTCGCGTTCACCCCGGTATGATCTCTTCTTCATCACACGATGCCATTTCGTGAAAAAAAAAAATGAATATTGTGGCTTTAAAATAATAATTTTGCACAAGATATTTTATTCAATATTACGGCCTGTGTCATAGAATCTCTAATTAATATGGATGCCTGTTATAATCTAAAAGCAATAACTTTGCGACTCAGCAAAAGAATATCCCAAAGCTTGCAAAAAAAAGTTCTCTGAAGATCTAACGGCGTTAATTTCTAATGAGATTCGAAGATAACGGTAGAATCAATGCAGTTATGATAATGATGAGCCGGCAACGACGGCGAAGACGACGACAAGGTGATGACGATGATGATGATGATGATGATGATGACGATTATGACGATGACGACTACGATGACGACGACGACGAGGGTGCGCTGCGTAAGAAAAGGGGTGAATTGTATGAGGTAGTTTGAACGACTGCGAAGGAAAAAAATCGGCAGTGGTCTTCCTTCTTTCTTTCTTTCTTTCTTTCTTTCCCTCTTTCTTCTTTTCTTCCTTTCTTCCTTTCTTTCTTTCTTTCTTTCATTCTTTCTTTCTTTCTTCTTCTTTCTTTCTTTCTTTTTTTCTCTCTTTCATTCTTCTTTCTTTCTTTCTTTCTTTCTTTCTTTCTTTCTTTCTTTCTTTCTTTCTTTCAATCTTTCTTTCTTTTCTCTCTTTCATTCTTTCTTTCATTCTTTCTTTCTCTCTCTCTTTCTCTCTTTCTTTCTTTCTTTCATTCTTTCTTTCTTTCTCTCTCTCTTCCTTTCTTTCTTTCATTCTTTCTTTCTCTCTCTCTCTCTTTCTTTCTTTCTTTCATTCTTTCTTTCTTTCTCTCTCTCTTCCTTTCTTTCTTTCTTTCTTTCTTCTCTCTCTCTCTCTCTCTCTCTTTCTTTATTTCCACGTGAATACGCCTACGTAAATATATACATACCTGCATACGTCAACATATGCATGTATGAAAAATGCATAGTTTCATACCTACACATGTACTTAGTGCATATATATAAACATAATGCATATATACACAAACACACATGCGCAGGAGTGACTGTGTCGTAAATAGCTTACTTACCAACCACATGTGTGGCATCTGGGGCAAGTGTCTTCTACTATAGCCTCGGGCCGACCAAAACCTTGTGAGTGGATTTCGTAGAATAAACTGAAAGAAGCCCGTCGTATATACGTATATATGTATTTATGTATATATACACACACACTCACATATGTGTATATATATATATATATCTATATATATAGAAAATAGTAAAAAGTGAAAAAACTACAGAAGGCTTGTTTTAAAAGGTTAAAAAATATATATATTTGAGTCAATATGTCTGAAGAATATTCTGAATTTTTTTCTTACAATGACATAGTTTAGAAGAAATGACCGGTTTCGCGTTCAGCTTTTCAAATTTCTAACATCGTTATGTTTATGTTGAGAAGAGTTCTATGTCATTGTAAGAAAAAAATTCGTAATATTCTTCAGACATATTGACTCAAATATATACTTTTTAACCTTTTAAAACAAGCCTTCTGTAGTTTTTTCACCTTTTATTATTTTCTATATATTCAACCACGTGTTTTCACAAACCAACTTTCTCATCTATATATATATATATATATATATTATACACATATATATACGACAGGCTTCTTTCAGTTTCCGTCTACTAAATCCACTCACAAGGGTTTGGTCGGCCCGAGGCTATAGTAGAAAACACTTGCCCAAGATGCCACGCAGTGGTACTGAACCCGAAACCATGTAGTTCGTAAGCAAGCTACTTACCACAGAGCCCATCCTAGGCCTATCTATCTATCTATCTATCTATCTATCTCTATATATACATATATATATAGGGATTCGTGTGTTCTTATATATGTATACATAAACATATATGCATTCACAGTCATATATGTACGTGAGTGTGTGTGTGTTGTATGTATGAGTAACTTTTTATTTGTATAGATGTGTGTATTTTTAGTTGTCTATACTTGCTATCAAGTGATGTAATCATATCTATCTACGTACTTATTTTTTTCTATTTCGTAAGCTCTTACCGTACTTTCTCCTGCTGTGGTGTTTATTATAAAAAGCAAACGATAAAAACACAAGAACTTACAAGCATTTCAGTGTAACCGGAATTCTCGACATTAATGGGGATATAGACATTCTATAATTGGCACTATAGGAAAAGAAGTTTTAGTTTTACTCGTCTCTATTATAACTCTGAAACAAACTGTCAGTAAAGAAAAAATAATATATACATATCTATATATATATATATATATATATATATATATATATATATATATATATATATATATATATACCAATCAATAATTTCGTAAAATTTGCAAAAAAAATGCCAGAGATAACTTTATTACGACAGCTAATTACTTTATAGCTAGACATGAAATAAAATTTGGCGCAAGAATTTCCCCAAGGAACAAGTGAAATCTTACCAAACGCATCAACCAAAGTCAAAAAAATATGAAGAAATCATTACAATGCAGAAGGTCGTACGAGTGTACTTGGAGTGAGAAAAGGTAAAAGATAGACAGAAGAAAAGTTGTCTGGAGAAACAAGTCTTTTGTGTATCGTTCGTTGCGTGCTACTGCAGGGTATCCTCAGGTCTTGATATCTGTGGCCGAGTGTATTTCGTTCAGAAGAAAGAATGTGATTATAAATACAAGCAAGCGAAATGAGCGTTCAGTAAAGAAATTTAGTGTAAAGTCCAGGTTTGTAAAACATTAACAATACTCCAAGGTGTGTTAAGTTACAAACCAAATGTAAAGTTAAGACTTTAAACCAGGAGTTCTGAATTATTTTTGATCCTTTGCTTACTATTTCATCCTAGCGGACCCCATCGCCATTTGATGTTTAGAAAATGGTTTTATAGAAGCTGCATCCAGAATTCCGATTTTGTTTTTCACGCATTAACTTGTGTAGGTTGAGCGATGTCTGGAAAAGCAAGTCTTTTGTGTATCGTTCGCTGCGTGCTACTGCAGGGTATCCTAAGATCTTGATATCTGTGGCCGAGTGTATTTCGTTCAGAAGAAAGAATGTGATTATAAATACAACAGACGAAATAAGCGTTCAGTAAAGAAATTTATTTTAAAGTCCAGGTTTGTAAAACAATAACAATACGTCAAGTAGTGTTAAGTTACAAACCAAGGTAAAGTTAAGTCTTTAAACCAGGGGATCTGAATTGTTTTTGATCCTTTGCTTACTATTTCATCCTAGCGGACCCCCATCTCCCTTTGATGTTTAGAAAATGGTTTTATAGAAGCTGCATCCAAAATTCCGATTTAGTTTTTCACGCATTAACTTGTGTAGGTTGAACGATGTCTGGAAAAGCAAGTCTTTTGTGTATCGTTCGTTGCGTGCTACTGCAGGGTATCCTAAGATCTTGATATCTGTGGATAGTGTATTTCGTTCAGAAGAAAGAATGTGATTATAAATAGAAGCAGCCGAAATGAGCGTTCTGTAAATAAATTTATTTTAAAGTCCAGGTTTGTAAAACAATAACAATACGTCAAGTAGTGTTAAGTTACAAACCAAATGTAAAGTTAAGACTTTAAACCAGGAGTTCTGAATTACTTTTGATCCTTTGCTTACTATTTCATCCTAGCAGACCTCCATCAAGGGGCACCGGACGTCACAGAATCAGGGCACAGGACGTCACAGAATCATGAAGGGCTGCTAAACCCGAAAGAGGTGAAGTGGCGAACGCTGGAGGAACACGCTTTGACAGGAGACAGACTAGAATGCGGCTGATCGGAAGGAACGAAAGAATTTCAAGTTAAGAAAAGAAAGATGGCCGCTGATCACGTGGCAGCAATGAGATAACAAAGGAGGAAGAGTGAGTGAGGAAGAGAGGGACAGAGTACGGCGAATATCGAGAGAGAGAGAGAGAGAAGAGTGAGGGGCGTACAGGCAAAGGCGAAGGGATAGATAAAGAAGATAATGCAATGTGTGCAGGTGTGGTTCAGGTTCAGTCACAATGCATGGCACCTTGGGCCGACTAAAACTTTATGGGTGGCTTCAGTAGATGGAAACTGTAAGAAGCCCGTCGTGTATAATATATATATTTATGTGTGTGGGTGTGTGAGGGTGTGTGAGGTTATGTGTGCACGTGTGTTTTGTCTCTTCACTATTGCTTGACAACCGATGTTGGTGTGTCTACATCCCCATAACTTAGCGGTTGGGCAAAAGGGTCCAATAGAATAAGGCTTACAAAGAATGATACCTGGCGTTGATTTGTTCGACTAAAGGACTTGGGCGGGCATGGCCGCAGTCACATGACTGAAACAGTTGAAGGAATAAAAAAATAACAGAATATATTTGTGTGTGTGTGTGTATGTATGTGTGTGTGTTTGTGTGTGTCTTTGTGTGCTTGTGAGTGTATGTGTTTGAATGTACTCTTGGGTGTATGGAAGGATACTTAAGGTTGCTCCAGCCAACTCACGAAAGTCCGTTTCAACATATCGAACCGTAGGTTAGCCTCGGTCGAATGTTTGCTAGAAACCCGTGTAACGCAGAAAATAATTCCCTGAATTGGACAACGGAACTGAACACAGAATGAAGCATTATCTAGAAAGATTACGTTTTCACACATCCATACAATACAGAGGGAAAAAAATCTAGCACATATCAACAAATCTACGATTCCTTTTAACTGTGGAGGATGTGGTAGACCAGAAATATCGAAATAAATGACAAAATTTTATACCAATAACTTGTCTCAGTAATTTTGTTACTTTTTACTTACATCTCGCGTAGTTTTTGGCTTCCAAAAGCAAAAACATTTTCTCTTTCCTCTTTATCAGAAAAGAATTATTGTGAAAAACGTTCTCTCTTTCTCTATATCTCTTCTGTTATCAATACATACATACATACATACATACATACATACGTTCATACATACATACGTACGTACATACATACATACTTACATATATATATATTATTTATATATATATATATATATATATATACGTACATATATATACATACATATATATGTATATATATATATATATACATACATACATACATACACACACATATATATATATACACATACATACATAGATGCATATATATATATTTAGATATAAACATATGTGTATATATGTATACATATATGTATGCATATGTGTATATATATATTACTGTATATGTATATATGCATATACATATCTGTGCGGTTGTGTGTTTGTTTACACACATACACACACATGTGCAGGCGCACACACACACGTACACACCCGTCACTTCATACTTGTATACGTACACACACACACCTTTTCATTCTGTGTGTGTGTGTGCATGATAACATTTATAAAATCTAACTAAGATTATATTGTGTCTCGGTTCACCCTGCTCATTGATGTCCAAACATACAAAAACATGTTGAATAGAATTGATTCTAAATATCGTTTTATTTTGTTTCTGCCATGTTTTTTTTAAACGACAACACAATATAATTATCTTTACTTTATTTGTTAACAGTACTAAATATGTTTGTTTTTTTTTTTTTTTGGTGTTCCAAACGCTCTTTGTTTTAATTCAGCGAAATATGTTATAAATCAAGAACAAACGTTACCTTTTACGCCTACCAACAACATATTTGACTAGTGGATGCTATTATAATTTCCTTTTACATCACATTCATCGACGCAAAATATAAACTATTTCAATAGTCGAATTCAAAATGGCGTTCATACAATTTATTAGACAGGAAATGATCTGCTGCTGGGAAACAAAGCAGACAGTTACGTTACCGTGACAATCCAACGAGAAGTTTGTCATCAAATCAACCATTATTTCTGAAATATTTCCTTGATATCATCAATAAAGTACTATTAAATAGCTTTGTATTCAGTACATATTCTACTCATGTCAACATAAAATTCAAACGCTTATTTCTTCCTATATAATCAGTAATCATACAGTCGAGTGTAAAATATTGTAAATTAATGTTTATTGTCGCTTACATCCGCGAAAAGTTTCCGTGACAATGTTTTTGTTGTTGTAATTCAACTAACGGCGTCTATTACCGTCATCCTTATCATTATTATTATTATTATTATTATTATTATTATTATTATTATTATTATTATTATTATCATCATCATCATCATCATCATCATAATCATCATTATCATTATTATAAAACGGTAAGCTTTCGGTCATGTTAGCACGCCGGGCGAAATGCTTAGCGGTATTTCGTCTGCCGTTACGTTCTGAGTTCAACTTCCGCCGTGGTCGACTTTAACTTTCATCCTTTCGGGGTCGAATAAAAATAAGTACCAGTTACGCACTGCACTGGGGTCGACATAATCGACTTAATCCGTTTATCTGTCCTTGTTTGTCCTCTCTGTGTTTAGCCCCTTGTGGGTTGTAAAGAAATAGGTATTTCGTCTGCCGCTACGTTCTGAGTTCAAATTCCGCCGAGGTCTACTTTGCCTTTAATCCTTTTGGGGTTATAAATCTTTCTTATCAATAAACTAATTGTTGAGATCATCGGATCATTCGTCCGCTATCTGAGCGCTGCTGTGTTGTGGTGTTATGTGGAACAGCAGTTGTTACATATCGACAGATGTGGTTATCAGCTAAGTTTATTGTCAAGTGCATCTTACAGTTTCTTCGGCCCGAGACGGCTGCTAGCCCTTATCAGACGTTATGTGATTGTTCAGAGTGAAATGTCTGGAGTCAGGTAACTTCGCCTTAGGTCAAATTTCAAAGGAAATTAGGGCAGAGCGGAAAGTGCTGCCTCTCAACAATTTAAAATGGTCAATGAGAGTGGCAGGCCTGTACTGAGCATTTGCCTGTCGATTAGAGAAGGGCAACCGCAAAAAGCCACTTGCGTTCCTGATCATTTTGACTGTATACTACTCAGACTTAGTCCCCGCCATAACACCGGCGGCCGCACTCGTGCTCGTGCTCGATACCGAGAACTCGCCCCCAGAACTCACCGCTTCGTGCCTCGTCGATAACACACGGACACACACATCAACGACGAGATTCCCACAGTCCCTATCTACTGGGGTTTCCATGACTAACTCCCGTAGGCCTCTTGTTTTGGAGAGTTATTCTTTGAACTTTTGTTTACTTCGTGTAAGCTGTACGTAATTGACAAGAGATTTAACCGATATTTTCATTACTAAATGACCACCGTATTAGTTCGTTGTACTCAAATCTGCTGATACGAACCATTAACAAATTCTAGAATTTTAAGTAACTTCGGTGAGAATGAAGTCTCGATCACACAATTTACATATACAAAGAGTAGCATACATCGTATATATACACAAATTTTAATAGCAACTACTGCAAACCGATAAGTCTAATATTCAAATTTTACTCTTTGTTACAATATACCAGCCTCATGATATTACTATCTAAGGTTTCATACATATGAATGACATATTATCGCTGTGATCAGCATTTATATTTGTTCACACTGATTCAACTATTATTTTCCATACGGTTGATGTTTATGTATTATCAATTCTCAGGGTATTATAATTATACTGCAACACCGAGCGCAAACTCTTGTAAAATTTACTCAGTGATCATTTCATCAATATATTGACTAACATATTAAAGGTTATGATTTGATAATGAGATTAAGAGTAAGACCGAACGGAACACGTACGCAGTTATCTTCCGTTCTTTATAGGGAAAAACAACGAAAATATAATTGGCGATCGTAAACTGAAATACATAAGTTTGATATTCACAGACACACAAAGAGCGTCAAATTCACTTAACGCAATATGTTGTCAAAACTGCGACCTGTTTCTGCAACAATTAGTTATTGCGTAACTGTGTGTTGTTTAATAGTATATTGTTAATGCTTTCAGTATGTTTGTTCCTTCTCGAACCATGCCTGGCCCATAAGGGCCGATTTCCCAGTTTCCTTGGCATATAGGTTCCCCAGCCTGGACGGTACGCCGGTCCGTCGCAGGTGAGCTGCAAGATGCAGGAGGAAAGAGTGAGAGAAAGTTGTGGCGAAAAAATCAGCAGAAGTCCTGACGGAGCCGCGTGGCGCTTAGGTGATTCGCTCATAAACACAGGCATCGCCTGATCTGAGGTTCGAACCCGCGATCCCTCGACCGCGAGTTCGCTGCTCACTGGGGTGAAATTTGTTGATGCTGACCTCTAGATAAGCACTAGGGGTGCGACTTTATGATGGAAGGCCTTCTCTAGTCGTAACCATCCCCAAATTTTGTCATGAAGTGCCTTGGGCAATTTCATTTAATATGTAAAATATTTTCAGGTTTGTTAGCATATGACTTAAGAGACATCTGACTGCTATTTCCAGGAACACAAGCAGCCACAAAGTGGCTCTGATTTTGGCTCCAGTTTTTTACTTATCTTGGGAGATTCTTTGTTCTTTTATTTATTTTTCTTTTATTTGTTTCAGTCATTTGACTGTAGCCATGCTGGAGCACTACCTTTAATCGAAGAAATATAGCCAAGATCTTATTCTTTGCAAGCCTAGTACTTACTCTATCGGTCTCTTTTGCCGAACAGCTAAGTTACGAGGACGTAAACACACACACACATAATACATACATATGTATGTATATATATATTTATATAATATATATATATATATATATATATATATATATATGTGGTATATATATACATATATATATATATACGACGGGCTTCTTTTCAGTTTCCGTCGACCAAATCCACTCACAAGATTTGGTAGGATCTTAGTAGAAGACACTTGGACGATGTGCCACGCAATGGATCTGAACACAGAACCATGTGGTTGGTAGGCAAGCTACTTACCACACACCCATCCCTACGTCTATAATGTATAGATGTATAGATTTGTTGAACCATGTGATACCAGCCATTGATATTTCGTCTGTCACTCCGACACAATGTTTTTGACCATACAGATTTCCAAATTATTTAGAGAAAACGTTTACGGAGAAGTTTTAAACTAGAGAATTGACAACCAGAAATATAGTGTGTGTGTGTGTGTGTGTGTGTGTGTGGTGTGTGTGTGTTGTGTGTGAGAGAGAGAGAGTGAGAGGTGAGATAATAAATGGTATTGGTGAGTTAATGAGACAAAAGAGATGGAGAAGGAGAGAGACATTGTAAGCGACAAAGAGGAAGACAGAAAAATGTAAGAACAAAATAAAGCAAGCAAAGAAACGAAAACGAAAAGGTAAAAATCGCGGAAGGAGACATGGAGACAGTGTAAAATAATAGCGATTTGTAAAACGTAGGAGTGAAAACCGCAAAGTGTTTAGCTTTGTTAAAGATATGACAGAAGAGGATGCTTAAAGAGAAATGCTTTTAATGTCATTTCCGCCATATTGTTCACACGATAAAAATACCGATCTCCATCTACCCACGCCCATCACCAGCAACGCAGCAAAGAATATATATATATAATATAATATATATATATTATATATATATACCAGCAAGGCAGCAAAAAAAATATATTATATCTATATATATTGTTTTTGTGTATCTATATATATATATATATAATATTATATATAGAGTTTGTGTTATATATATATGTTTATGTTTGTTAGTATCTAATATATTGATATGCATTATATTATTATATATGTATGTAATATCTATATTATATATATATATATATATATATGGCATACATATATATATATACATACATATTATATATATCTATATATATATATATATATATATATATATATATATTATCACACAAACGCAAATGAATGTATTCATATGTATATATGTATGTATATTTATGTAAATGTATGTGTGAATGTATACATTCATATGTATATATGGAGAAGTATTTTGAAAGGTAGCGTTAACAGTTTAATGAAAATTGTGTTTAACCAAACCGAATTGGAATCAAATTTAAAAATAGAAACAGACTTGAGAGTAAAGATTGTGTTATCATTAATGACGTTTATAGGAAATAAAATAAAGAATGGTTTCGTTCGTCTCATTTTAAATTCTTAGAAAACAAAACAAAGAATTTAAGGAAACAACGGAAGAAAAACGATACTAACCGAAAAAGAAAGAATTAAATACGAAAAATATAATTATGTTCAGTTAAAAAGTTGCGCGACGAGAAAAATCTAGGTTTTGTAATGAGGGAATATGATAGAGCTGTTGATGACATAACCTGCTATTAGAAGGAAGGGAAATTAATTAATATTGTTATTTAATTATGTTCGTTTTCTGTGTTTACTCATCGAATCTTGATGAGTTGAAATTGTTGATTTCGTGTCTTGTTTTGGTTAGCCTAGAACGGGTTTCGACGTAGATGCTATTAGTATTAAACACTGAGCGAGAAAAGCTTGATCCAATTATTTATAATCTACTCTAAAAATGCCTCGGGAAGAGGGTAACTCACACACACCTCAACAAAAAAAAAATAAAATTAAAATGCCAAATAAAATCCTTCGGCCCTTTAGCTCTCCATCGAAGGAAAGGTAACTCCATATAAAACCCGCATGCTCATAATTAGATTCGTACCTCTGTACCTATATTGTTTTTCACTTCACTCGTCATCATTCGTTCAGTCATATTCCAAAACTCCTCCGAAG
>NW_021831903.1:15000-20000 GCF_006345805.1 Octopus sinensis | reverse complement strand
GTCGTCACCACCACCACCACCACCATCATCATCATCATCATCGTCAACACTGCGAAACTTTATGCGCGCCGTAATTGTGTCGGATGACTTAAATATTTGGGGGAAATTTGTTAACGTTTGAAGTGAATTGCCGCATTATCCCTTCTCTATTTAAACATGGGTCTAAGTGGAATTATAATATCGTAGCTTCCTATTTGCGTCCAGAAATATTATTTACTAACAACATGTCTCCAGAGAAACACCAACAAAAGCATGATTTAAAATCAATATTATCATAAACTCAAGTGTAACGAACTAGAAATAATAATGTAATACATAGAGAGCGCCATCTATATATTTCAATTTACGTTAAAGGACAACTTTATACAGTGATTCGACAAATTAGTAGATGTGTCTAGTTATGTTAGGTCACGTGTTATAAAACAATGTACGCTAAGGCAAACATGACACCGTTTCCGGTTTTCACTGTTAATCGGTATTGAGGAGTTGGAACAAAAAGGAAATTTGCCCGTAATCCAAAGCGATAAATAGTATACGGAGAAAGACAACGGAAATGGCCGCCAGAGAAAGAGAGGAAGTACATGATGTGTGTATGTATGTATGTATGTGTTTGGGAGTATTGGTGTGGTGGGTGTTATTGTGGTGCGTCTCTGTGAAAGAAACAGAGAGAGAGAGAGAGAGAATAGGTGATGAGGATGGATGGATGGATGGAGGTGGAGATGGAAGTCGCGTAAGAGAAAGTGAAAAATAGAAATAGAAATATTGGGAAGCTGGAAGATCGATTTGTTTACGTACTGGCCGTGCAACAGAACAGCTTTAATTGAACATGTATCTGTTACAATTGATCTAGGACGGTTCCTCTGACACTAAACGAAGTAGGATGGTGCAAGTGTATATTTAATTTCACGTACGACAGGAAAAAACAAGACAAAACAAAACAAAACAAAAACAAAACAAAACTATCATTGATCGATCTTTATACACAATCTGTAGAAATAAGATCGAAGACGATAGCGGCTGTTGAACTGGTTTCTACATCGATGTCAATATGAAGATGAGATTAGCTTTACAGAACAGAGACATCAACGGTGCTGGAGAGAGAACAGGAAAAATATACAAACAAACAAATAAACAAAGCATAGGCGCAGGAGTGGCTGTGTGGTAAGTAGCTTGCTAACCAACCACATGGTTACGGGTTCAGTCCCACTGCGTGGCGTCTTGGGCAAGTGTCTTCTGCTATAGCCCCGGGCCGACCAAAGCCTTGTGAGTGGATTTGATAGACGGAAGCTGAAAGAAGCTGTCGTTATATGTCTATATATATATTATATATATATATATATATATATATATATATATATATGTGTGTGTGTGTGTAATATGTTTGTGTGTCTGTGTTGTTCCCCCAGTATTGCTTGACAACCATGCTGGTGTGTGTTTACGTCCCCGTCACTTAGCGGGTCGGCAAATGAGATCCGGTAGAATAAGTACTGGGCTTACAAAGAATAAGTCCCGGGGTCGAGTTGCTCGACTAAAGGCGGTGCTCCAGCATGGCCGCAGTCAAATGACTGAAACAAGTAAAAAGAGAAAAAAGAGAATATATCCATTTGAATCACGGATTTTCATTCGGTAAATTACGAACCGATAAAAGAAATATCTGTTATACTCTCGAGACATCTAGATCAATTGAGATACATACATACTCAATTAAAACTACTTTGTTACACAGCCAACACATAAACAAATCAGGATATGAGACATTTTGACACGGCCGTCTCGGCGCCGCTTATTGGCGTCGCATATTCGACGCTGGATTTTTTCGTTTTAAAATTTCTCGCGTTCTCTCTCACCCTGTCTCTCGACCCCTCTCTGTTTATGTGTGTGGAAATATTTTCTTTATGCCAGTGAAGTACATGAAAAGTGTTTACGCTTATTATGTTCAATCAATACATCGTAATGTTCCTTATTTCTTTACTGACCACAAAGGGCTAAACACAGAGGGGACAAACAAGGACAGACAAACGGATTAAGTCGATTATGTCGACCCCCAGTACGTAACTGGTACTTAATTTAATCGACCCCCGAAACTCAGAACGCAGCGGCAGACGAAATACAGCTAAGCATTTCGCCCAGCGTGCTAACAATTCTGCCAGCTCGCCGCCAATATATTGTAATGTTTCTCCTCCCCCTCCCTTCTCTCTCCCACTTTTCTAATCTGTATGGGTAATATATTTATATGTGTGTTTGCATTTGTGTATTTGCTTCCGGTGCCAAAAAGCACTCTTGCCAAAAACAGGTTGAATGTCCAGTCAGCACCAAATTTTCCTGCGACCAAACAGCAGCGCCAAATCATCTCATTCTGAAAAATTCTATGTTTTAACGTCTCAGTACATCTCTTTCTCTTCACACTCTATTCTCTATACTCCTGTCTGGATCGTTACTGGAAGTAATTCAATATTGTAAATATTTTTCTCAGGACATCCAATGATTAATATTGAACGGCTGCGTAGAACCACGATTAGTATCTATCTATCTATCTATATCTATCTATCTATCTATCTATCTATCTATCTATCTATCTATCTATCTATCTATCTATCTATCTGTCCACATATCTATCTATCTATCTATCTATCTATCTATCTATCTATCTATCTATCTATCTATCTATCTATCTATCTATCTATCTATCTATCTATCTATCTGTCTATCTATCTATCTATCTATCTATCTTTTTTTTCCACTCCCCTTTTTTCCTCTTTTTTCTTCTTTTTCCATTTTTCTTTTCTCTTTTTCCCTTTTTTCTTTTCCTTTTTTTCTTTTTTTCTTTTTTTTCTTTTCTCTTTTTTTGTTCTTTTTTCCCTTTTACGATCCCTTTTGACCGAAAACGTACGCCACCTTTTTTTCTCCCCCCCCAAGAAAAGCTCTACCTTGTAACTTGTCCCATCTGTGTGCAGCCCTGTGTGGCCAATAAAGAAACTTATCTATCTATCTATCTATCTATCTATTTATCTGTCTCAGGACATTTAATGATTGATATTGAATGGCTGTGTGGAACCCAGCTCAACAGTTCCTATCCTGTCTGCAGAAACATAACATACTACTACTTAACAAAACGTACGTAGATTTAGTTATTCGCAGCTGCACAGCCGTCCCATGTCTACTGTTTTATCAACGACAACAAATTCAGTTTGAAAGTGACTTGCATTAACATAATTCTGGCATTTCAATGCTAATTTCGGTCCTGTTGACAGCACTGACAAGTGGAACCTCTTTCTGAGCCCAATACAAGTCATTAATTGCGAGGATAACATTCTTATAAATTCTTAGGAATATCTGAAAAAGGAAATTTTATTCCGAAATATTATATCACACTATGGATGATTAAATTACAACAGCTATTATAGTCCATTGTTGTTTCATTTAAAGTATATTATTCTTTACAAACAATACACAATGCTTCAAGCGAACTACAATACTCTCCTTACTTAAAATAATCGTTCCTTGCAATGTCTACAGCGAGAGCAATCGTGGCTGTGAGATAAGAAGTTGGCGTCCCAACAACACGGTCTAAAGCTCAGTGTCACAGACAAACCAAAGCTTGTGAGTGGATTAGATAGAAGCAGGTGGCGTGTATATAATATATATATATATATGTATATATATATATATGTATATATATATGTATATATATATATATATATATATACATATATATACATATATATACATATATATACATATATATATACATGTATTATATATAATATATATATATATATATATATAACATATATATATATATATAATACACACACACACAACAACACACACACACACCACATTATATATATATATATATAATATATATATATCAGTAATATATATATATATATTATATATTAATATATCGGTTCAACAGGAAGATATCGATGAAATTAGTACGACGCTTACAAAAAGGGAAAGTGCGAGGCTCGATTCCCTCGACTAACATATTTCAAGGCCGTGCCCCAGCATGGCCGTAGTCAAATGACTGAATTGAATGTCTGCGTATAAAGATAAAAGATATAAACGTTATTTCTTCTTAGCATTTCTAGGCAGATTCAAACACAAAATATACGGGTCGCTGTAGAGTATGTCTCAGGAGAACAACCTCAAGACATACACAGCAGAGACTAGCATATTTTACGTGTGAACCAGCCTAGACATCTCTTGAATAAATATGCATATATTTAATACATAACTTTCTTCTTCACACTAAGCCGATTAAAATAGTATAACATGTGAACGAAACCAATGAACTAGGTGATTGGTTAAAGTATTTGACAATTTGCATTTATACAGTCATTCTGGTACTTTGCTTTCTGTGTTCGAATCCTGATCGAGGTCACCCGTGTTTTCCATCATTTCGGGAAGGATGAATTATAGATTCCATGACGATTGATTAGTGGACTTCTAGTTCTTGTTCCAATAGTTCGTTTACCCGGTCGGCTTCCTTAATCTATTATTTAGATCAGTGTCCTCAACCGGGGCCTATGTGTCCCTTAGTGGGCCCCTATAAGATTTCGTTGTTAAAATTTAAGTGAAATGAATTCCTCCTACAATGCACAAAATATTTTAACAATATTTTCCTGCGATTCTTAATGATGTTTAATTAGAAAAAATAGAATGGGATTGTTATTGTTTTTAAACATATAAGAGCAGGAGTGGCTTTGTGGTAAGAAGCTTGCTTACAAACCACATGGTTCTGGGTTCAGTCCCACTATGTGGAACCTTGGGCAAGTGTCTTCTACTATAGCGTCGGACCAACCAAAGCCATGTGAGTGGATTTGGTAGACGGAAACTGAAAGAATCCCGTCGTATATATAAGTATATGTTTCTGCGTCTGTGTTTGTCAACTCCCTCCACGATCGCTATCTATCTATCTATCTATCTATCTATCTATCTATCTATCTATCTATCTATCTATCTACATATAGATACATACATACATATATACATAC
>NW_021831903.1:5000-10000 GCF_006345805.1 Octopus sinensis | reverse complement strand
ATGGTTATTGTGTGAACAGTTGTAAGATATTGTTATACAGTTATATTTGGTACTGTGATATATTGTGGCACACATAGACACACACACACACGCATCATATATCGTCATTGCCGATATAGCAGTATTATAATGCGTGTTAAGAGTTGAAACCGGTAGCCTGCGATTACATATGGAACTTCAAAAACGACAGGATTATACTTGCGTATTAATAGTGCCCGGTGAGAAAATGTAAAATATAATATTGTTTCAAGTATGCAATAATGCATTGGTAAAATAAGTTTTAATCGCTCAACTGTTCAATTTTACATGCTTTCGAAGTGCCACATTGAAATATATTGCATAACAGTAGAGCGAGTGAGAGTGTGAGTGGAAATGAGAGAAGGAGAAAGAGAGAGAGAGAGAGAGAGAGGAGAAGGAGAGAGAGAACACGACAATACCTGAAGGCTATTACTACTTCGTGGTATTTACCACTTTTACATAAACTTGTTTACAACAACAAACAGTTCAATAAAAACACAACAATAAAGAGATCAACACAAACACTATCGCAAAAATAACAATAATAACATTAGAAATCGTTGCAGTAACAGCTTCAACAAAAAGAACAGCAGCGTTAGTAAATATAACGAAACAACACTAACGCAACAACGACAATTATAAATAAGAACAATAGCGGTAAGAGCGGCAACAGCAAGGATAGCAGCAGTAGTTGTAGTGAATGTATCTACAACAACAACAAATGAGAAGAACATCAACAAATAACAATATGTGATACAACAACAGCACACACGTAAAATAACTTAATATGTATTCTCAGATTAGTAGAGGTACCGTGTGTGTGTGTCAAACGTCAGCGACACGGTGGATGATGCCTGCGAGCTAGAATACAGCAAGAACGCAACGCAAAACGCAGAAGCAGCAGGAAGTTCGTGCAGGTATTAGCAAAAACAAATACACGAAGAAATAAAAAAGAAAAAATGTAAAAGAAAAAGAAAAGAAAGTGAAGAAGAAAGAATAAAAATAGTTATAGGTGTCAACGCGCTGACGATCTGTGGTGAGGAATTTCTTTTAGTAATTTCGCACTTTGAATATATTCTTAAACATTTTCCCAATCAAATAAGATTTGTTGCAACTGCTAAATTTTATTGTTTCGAAAAATCTGTCAACATTATACATGCTTAGATACATGCATTCATACACACACACATAAACACGTACACACACACACACCGCGCGCACACACACACACACACACACACACACACACACACGCACACATATATATATAATGGTCTTCGGGCTAAATTTTGCTGTTTGCGTAAAAAGAACAGGGTTAAAATATCCCATCCAAAAATTAAATATTTAAAACCCAGTATAATTAGATTATGGCAAGGAGACAACAGTCCAGAACATGGTGCATATCTTCAGCACTGCGTTCCTGGAAAGGTCATCGAAACGGATGAAAGACAAAGTCGACATCAGAACGTAAAGACAAACGAAATACCTATTTCTTTATTACCCACAAGGGGCTAAACACAGAGGGGACAAACAAGGACAGACATAGGTATTAAGTCGATTACATTGACCCCAGTGCGTAACTGGTACTTAATTTATCGACCACGAAAGGATGAAAGGCAATGTCGACCTCGGCGGAATTTGAACTCACAACGTAACGCAGACGAAATACCGCTAAGCATTTCGCCCGGCGTGCTAACGTTTCTGCCAGCTCGCCGACAAACGAAATACCACAAAGCGTTTCTCCCGCCGAGCTAACGTTTCTGCCGGCTCGCCACCTTTAATAAAATATTATTTTCTATTCTAGGAACACGGTCCGAAATTTTTCGGGATGGAGCCAGTCGATTAGATCGACCCCAGTAGGCAACTGGTACTTAATTTATCGACCCTGAAAGGATGAAATAAAAGTCGACCTCGGTGGAATGTGAACTCAGAACGTAAAGTCAGATGAAATACCACCCGGTGAGCTAACTTTTCTACCAGCTCGCCACCTTGTAAATATAAATATTGACAAAACGAGAACAAAACCACAGAGTGTATAGAAATAGTTCTAGCTCAATTAGGAGTCAATACGAGGAATGATGGACATGGTGTTAGATAGATACATAAATTTACGGTTCGGCAAAACCAGCAGATAAAATAAGCACCAGTTATTTTCTTTTCTGAAGAAAATTAAATGCTGTGGTTGACTGGTTCGACTAAAACCCTTCAAATCCGTGTCCCAGTATGGCTGCAGTCCAATGACTGAAATACGTAAAATATTTGGGGGTCAGTAGAAAATAAGAACTCAAATACTTACCTGTTATCCGTTTTCCCTCCCGGATACATTATTCCATTTCGCGTCTCCTTCCATTTAGTCGTATGCTATGCATTTTTCTGACTGATATCAGCAACTAATAAATCTTCGGAATCTGTAGAAAACTTTCTTAGTCAGAGTAAATGCAAACGTCATAGAGTTTAGAATACATTTTAAAACTAAAGTGATGAATGACTGGAATGGAATTTGTAGACGCATTCATATAAATCTATCCAATTAAATCTAATTGAAATACTTCCTTTGGAAAGTGAGATAAATGTCTTGAAGTAGTCGGAACTGATGTTCTCACAACATAATAGCTTTGATTAGATACAAATCCGAGATATATAAATAACATAACTTATGATTCATTCATACATCTGTACATTTAGATATCTGCATTCGAATATTATTATAAAATATAGATTTGATAATTCCATGATAAAGCGATCGCCAGATTGCATATATCTCCGTATTCTTATTTAATATCCTGTACTTGATATTGTCAACAAAAGTATAAGGACGTGAGGTAGATTCTGCTATGAAAGGCTGTGGGCGTAATTCTGTTTCGATTCTTAAAGAGAGATATTTGTGTTTATACACGTGTTTATATGTCTGGAGGCGCAATGGCCCAGTGGTTAGGGCAGCGGACTCGCGGTCGGAGGATCGCGGTTTCGATTCCCAGACCGGGCGTTGTGAGTGTTTATTGAGCGAAAACACCTAAAGTTCCTCGAGGCTCCGGCAGTGGGTGGTGGTGATCCCTGCTGTACTCTTTCACCACAACTTTCTCTCACTCTTTCTTCCTGTTTCTCTTGTGCCTGTATTTCAAGGGCCCAGCCTTGTCACATCCTGTGTGTCACGCTGAATCTCCCCGAGAACTGCGTTAAGGGTACACGTGTCTGTGGAGTGCTCAGCCACTTGCACGTTAATATCACGAGCAAGCTGTTCCGTTGATCATATCAGCTGGGACCCTCATCGTCGCAACCGACGGAGTGCTCCTATATGTTTGGAAAGACATGTGAACTAGCATAGCCTTCTTGTTAAAAAGTCGCCTTAATGCAATGGGGTCATGAGCGAAGCCTTCCGCGACGTGGTTTGCATACGTATGTATATATGTAATTATATACAAGTCCTTGTTGGCAATCGTGAATCTCGAATCACATAAAGCTATAAATAATAGCATGTAAATACTGGTCCGAAATACTTTTTAATAAACATTGATATCACACACACATACTCTCTGTCCTTGTCTCAGTTTCTCTGTCTCTCTGTCTGTCTCTCTCACATATACACACGGCGGGCTACTATACAGTTTTCGCCTACCAAATTCACTCCCAAGACTTGGGTTGGCCGGCGACTATTGTAGAAAAGACATTCCCAAAATACCTATTTCTTTATTACCCACAAGGGGCCAAAGACAGAGGGGACAAACAAGGACAGACATAGGTATTAAGTCGATTACATCGACCCCAGTGCGTAACTGGTACTTAATTTATCGACCCCGAAAGGATGAAAGGCAAAGTCGACCTCGGCGGAATTTGAACTCACAACGTAACGCAGACGAAATACCGCTAAGCATTTCGCCCGGCGTGCTAACGTTTCTGCCAGCTCGCTCGCCGACATTCCCAAAATACCGATTTGCCTGACTGAAGCTGAAACCACTTGGTTACAAGGCGACCTTCTTCAAACTACAATCATACATACGTTTAAAGATTCTATTGGAATACTTGTTTCAAAAACATTTGGATGACCCAAAGTAGATAATATATTTTCAACGACTTAATTTTAGCAATCTGTAAATGTGCGGTTTATGAAGTTTACGAAATAAGCGGACGCATGAATGCGTGGTAAAAAGCTTGCTTCTCAACCTCTTTGTCAGTATTGACACGTTGGCCATAAACACAACATATTTTATTCGCTGTTTCTCTGATATTTTTTTCCATATTTAAACTCTCACTGTATCACATGTTGAATGTACACTTTCACTTCATCCATTTTTTTTGGTGGGGTGGGGCGAATGACGCTAAGGATTCTTCTAGGGAACCGCCTTATACATAACCTATAGGAAACTCTTATTTATGCGGGTCTTGCATTTCTGCCCTTAATATCGCTGTTTAGGTTTTTGGTTGGTTTATGAGAATACGTTGCATATACCCATATTTTCTGTCCTTTCACACTTCCTTAAAAATAGAGATAGAATATTTCTGAAAAGGCAAAGCAGCAAATGCCATAATTCTGTAAATTTTACCTTGTTCGTCTACACTGTTTTCGTGAGCCGAACACACACGAGTCTCCTGGCTTTCTGCAATATATCTGCATTAAGTCATTTACATGGATTACTCTTTTGAAGTTTCGTCTTTAATAACTAATTTTTACCCACCGTATCGACTATTGCGATGCCAGTGTTATACCGAGTAAGTTCCAGGGTGGACGTTAACCGATAAAATCGACCCCAGTGTTCAATTGGTACTTATTTTATCAACCCAGAAAGAAAATGAAAGAAAAAGTCGACCTCGGTAGAATTTGACCTCGGAACGTAGGCTTTTTCCCGGTGAATTAACAATTCTGCCAGCTCGCTAACTGATACATTCTTTTCTTTTCTACTCTAGGAACAAGGCACGAAATTTTTGGGGGAGGGGACCAGGCGATTAGATCGACCCCAGTACACAACTGCTATATAATTTATCGA